>NW_022143135.1:0-35681 GCF_007565055.1 Rhinopithecus roxellana | reverse complement strand
TATATTTTATACCTATATCTATTATCAATATTTTTTACCTATATCTATTATGTCTATATTTTATACCTATATCTATTATGTCTATATTTATACCTCTATCTATTATATCTATTATATCTATATTTAATACCTCTATCTATTATATCTATTATGTCTATATTTTATACCTATATCTATTATGTCTATTATGTCTATTTTATACCTAATCTCTTATATCTATTATGTTTATATTTTATAACAATATCTATTATGTCTATATTATCTATCTATCTATTATATCTAATATGTCTATATTTTATACCTATATCTATTATTACTTCTTTTTATACCTATATTTCTTATATCTATATTTAATAATATCTATTATATTTATTAGATTTGTATTTTGTAATTATATCTATTATATCTATATTTTATACCAATATCTATTATATCTATTATATATATTTTATGACTATATCAATTATATCTATGTTTGATACCCATATCCTTATATCTATTATATCTATACTTTATACCTATAAATATTATATCTATTATGTCTGTATTTTATACCTGTATCTCTTCTGTCTATATTTCATAACTATATCGATTATATATATTATGTCTATATTTTATAAATATATCTATTACGTCATATTTTATACCTATATCTATTATGTCTATATTTTAAACCTATATCCATTATATCTTTTATGTC
This sequence comes from Rhinopithecus roxellana, assembly GCF_007565055.1. Classification (NCBI taxonomy): domain Eukaryota; kingdom Metazoa; phylum Chordata; class Mammalia; order Primates; family Cercopithecidae; genus Rhinopithecus; species Rhinopithecus roxellana. Next base: position 34,981 of record NW_022143135.1, on the reverse strand, counting down.
TGTATTTTATACCTATGTCTCTTATATCTATTGTGTCTGTACTTTATAGCTATATCTATTATAATCTATATTTTATACCTATATCAATTATAACCATATTTTATACCTATATCCGTTATATCTATATTTTTACCTATATCTATTATATCGATTATGTCTATATTTTATAATATATCTATTATATCTAATATATCTATATCTATCATATCTATTGTCTATATTTTGTACCTGTATCTATTTTATCTATTATGTCTATATTTTATACCTATATCTATTATATCTATTATGTCTATATTTTATACCTATATCAATTGCATCTATCATATGTATATTTTATACCTATATCTTTTGTATGTATTATGTCTATGTTTTCTACCGATATCTATTATATCCATTATGTCTATTCTTTATACCTATATCTAATATGTCTATTTTATACCTGTATCGATTATATTTATTATGTCTATATTTTATACCTATGTGTATTATACATCTTATGTCTATATTTCATAGGTGTATCTATTATATCTATTATGTCTATATTTTATACCTATATCTATTATATCTATTATGTCTATATTTTATACCTATATTAAATCTATTATGTCTATATTGTATATCGATATTTTTATGTCTATATTTTATACCTATATCTGTTATATCTATTATGTCTATATTTTATACCTATATCTATTATGTCTATATTTTATACCAATATCTATTATATCAACAATGACTATATTTTATATCTTTATCTATTACATCTATTATGTCTATATTTCATTGCTATATCTATTATATCCATTATGTCTATATTGTATACCTATATCTATTATATCCACTATATCTATACTTTATACCTATATCTATTATGTCTATATTTGATACCTATATCCATTATATCTATATCTATATTTTATACCTATATCTATTATATCTATTATGTCTATATTTTATACCTATGTATATTATATCTATTATATCTATATTTATACCTATATATATTAGGTCTATATTTTATAGCTATATTTATATTATATCTATTATGTCTATATTTTATGCCTATATTTATTATGTCTATATTTATACCAATAACTATTATGGTCCTGTATTTTATACCTATATCTATTATGTCTGTGTTTAATACCTCTATCTATTATATCTATTATGTCTATATTTTGATACCTCTATCTATTATATCTATTATGTCTATATTTTATACCTATATCTATTATTTCTATATTTATACCTATATCTATTAGATCTATTATGTCTATGTTTTATACCTATATCAATTATACCTATTATGTCTATAATTTAATACCTTATCTATTATATCTATTATTTCTATATTTCATACCTACATCTATTATATCTATTATGTCTATATTTTGTACCTATATCTAGTACGTCTATATTTTATATCTATCTATTATAGCTATTATGTCTATATTTTATTACCTATATCTATTATAGCTATTATGTCTGTATTTATACCTATGTCTATTATATCTATTATGTCTATATTTTATCCCTCTATCTATAATATCTATTATGTCTATATTTTATAACTCTATCAATTATATGTATTATGTCTATATTTTATACCTCTATTACATCTATTATGCCTATATTTTATACCTATACCTATTATATCTATTATGTCGATATTTTATGCCTATATCTATTTGTCTATATGTATATATTTTATATCTATATAAATTTTAATCTCTTATGTCTATATTTTATACCTATATCTATTATGTCTATATTTTATACCTATATCTTTTATGTCTCTATTTTATACCTACATCTATATGTCTATATTTATTTATTTATTTATTTATTATTTATTTATTTATTTTTGAACGGGAGTCTTGCTCTGCTGCCCAGGCTGTAGTTCAGTGGCGCGGCTCTCCGCTCACTGCAAAGCTCCGCCTCCCGGGTTCACGCCATTCTCCTGTCTCAGCCTCCCGATTAGCTGGGACTACAGGGGCCCGCCTCGTCTCCCGGCTAATTTTTTGTATTTTTTAGTAGAGACGGGGTTTCACCGTATTAGCCAAGATGGTCTCCATCTCCTGACCTCATGATCCGCCCGTTTCGGCCTCCCAAAGTGCTTGGATTACGGGCTTGAGCCACCGCGCCCGGCCTATTATGTCTGTATTTAATACGTATATCTATTATAATCGATTATATCTATACTTATACCTATATCTATTATGTCTATATTTTATACCTGTATCGATTATATTTAATATGTCTATATTTATACCTATATCTATTATATCTCTTATGTTTATATTTTATACCTATATGTATTATATCTATTATGTTGATTTTATACCCATATCTATTATGTCTATATTTTATACCTATATCTATTATATCTATTATGTCTATATTTTATACCGATATCTATTATATCTATTATGTCTATATTTTATACCTATATCTATTACATCTATTATGTCTGTATTGTATACCTATATCTATTATTTCTATTATGTCCATTTTTCATACCTATATCTATTATATCTATTATTTCTATATTTTACACCTATAACTATTATATCTATTATGTCTATATTTCATACCTATATCTATTATGTCTATATTTTATACCTATATCTATTATATCCATATTTTACACCTGTATCTATTATATCTATTATGGCTATATTTAATACCTATATCTATTATATCTATTATGTCTATATTTTATACCTTTATCTACTATATCTATTATGTCAATATTTATACCTATATATATCACATCTATTATGTCTATATTTTATACCTATATCTGTTATAACTATAATGTCTGTATTTCATACCTATATCTATTATAACTATTGTCTGAATTTTTTACCCATATCTATTACATCAATAATGTTTATATTTTATAACTGTATCTATAATAACTATTACGTCAATATTTTATAACTATATCAATTATATCTATTATGTCTCTATTTTATACATATATCTATTATGTCTATATTTTATACCTGTATCTATTATAACTATTATGTGTATATTTATACCTATATCTATTATATCTATTATGTCTAAATATTATACCTGTATCTATTATGTCTACATTTTATACCTATATCTATTATGTCTATATTTTATACCTATATCTATTATATTTATTAAGTCTATATTTTATACCTATATCTATTATATCTATTGTGTCTCAATATTATACCTATATTTATTGTGTCTATATTTTATACCTATATCTATTATAACTATTATGTCTGTATTTTATAACTATATATTATGTCTATATTTTACACCTATGTCTATTATATCTGTTATGTCTGTATATTACAACTATATATTATGTCTATATTTTATTTCTATATCCAATATATATTTTGTCTATATTTATATCTATATCTATTATGTCTATACTTTACACCTATATCTATTATATCAATTATATCTATTATGTCTATATTTTATACCTGTATCTACTATATTATGTCTATGTTTTACACCTATATCTATTATATCTATTATGTCTATATTTTACACCTACATCTATTATATTTTTATGTTTATATTTTATACCTATATCTATTATGTCTATATTTTATACCTAAATCTATTATATCTATTATGTCTATATTTTATACCTATATTTATTATATCGATTATGTCTATATCTTATGCATTTATCTATTATATCTATCATGTCTATATTTTATACATATATCTATTATATCTATTATGTCTATATTATATAACTATATCTTTTATATCTGTTTTGTCTATATTTTATACCTATTTCAATTATGTCTATATTTTATTCCTATATCTATTATATCTATTATGTCTATATTTTATACCTATATCTATTATATTTATTATGTCTATGTTTCATACCTATATCTATTATAACCATTATGTCTATACTTTGTACCTGTATCTATTATGTCAATATTTCATACCTATATCTATTATAATTATTATGTCTATATTTGATACCTATATCTATTATATCTATTATGTTTATATTTCATACCTATATCTATTATATCGATTATGTCTATATCTTATACATATATCTATTATGTCTATATTTTAAACCTATATTTATTATTCTATTAGGTCCATATGTTATACATATATCTATTATATGTTTAATGTCTATATTTTATACCTCTACCTTTTATATCTATTATATCTATATTTCATACCTATATCTATTATAATCATTATGTCTATATTTTCTACCTATATCTTTTATGTCTATATTTTATACCTATATTTATTATAATTATTATGTCTATACTCGATACCTATATCTATTGTATCTACTATGTCTATATTTTATACCTATTTCTATTATATCTATTATGTCTATATTTTATACCTATATCTATTATGCCTATATTTTATACCAATATCTATTATATCTATTATGTCTATATTTTACACCTATATCTACTATATCTATTACGTCTAAATTTTATACATATATCTACTAAATCTACTATGTCTATATTTTACACCTATATCTATTATATCTATTACGTCTATATTTTATACCCATCTCTATTATATCTATTATGTTTACATTTTATACCTATATCTATTATATTTATGTCTATATTTTATACCCATATCTATTTTGTCTATATTTTATACCTATATCTATTATGTCTATATTTTATACCTATATCTGTTTTATCTATTATGTCTATATTTTATACCTTTATCTATTATATATATTATATCTATATTTATACCTATATCTATTAAATCTATTAAGTCTATATTTTATGTCAATATCTATTATGGCTATATTTTATACCTATAATTATTGTATCTAATGTGTCTATATTTATACCTATATCTATTATGTCTATATTTTATATCTATATCTATTGTTTCTATATTTTATAAATGTAATAATTATATCTGTTTTATCTATATTTTATACCTATATCTATTATATCTAATATGTCTATATTTTATACCTATATCTATTATATCTATATTTTATAACTGTATCTATTATATGTATTACATATATACTTCATACCATAATATTCTATCTATTATATCTGTATTTGATGCCAATATCTATTATATCGATTATATCTCTTATATATATATTTTATACCTATGTCTATAATATCTATTATATCTATATTTTATAGCTATATCTACTATATCTATTGTATCTATATTTTATACCTATATCTATTATAACGATTATGTGTATATTTTATACCTATATCTATTATATATAGTGTCTATATTTTATACCTATATCTATTATGTTTATATTTAATAACTATACCTATTATATCTATTATGTCTATATTTAATACCTATATGTATTATGTCTATATTTTATACCTATGTGGAATATATCTATTATGTCTATATTTTATATCTGTATCTATTATATCTATTATGTCTATATTGTATACCTATATCTATTGTAGGTATTATGTCTATATTTTATATCTATATCTATTGTATGTATTATGTCTATATTTTATACCTATATCTATTATGTTTATATTTTATACCAATGTCTATTATATCTATTATGTCTATATTTTATACCTATATCTATTATGTCTGTTATGTCTATATTTTATACCTATGTCTATTATATCTATATTTTACACCTATATCTATTATATCTATTATGTCTATATTTTATACCTGTATCAATTATGTCTATATTTTGTGCCTATATCTATTACATTTATTATGTCTATATTTTAGACATATATTTATTATATCTATTATGTCTATATTTTATACCTATATCTATTACGTCTATATTTTATACCGATATCTATTATATCGATCATGTCTATATTTTAGACCTATATTATATCTATAATGTCTACCTTTTATACCTATATCTATTATGTGTATATGTTATACCCATATGGATTATATCTATTATGTCTATATTTTATGGCTATATCTATTATATCTATTATGTCTGTATTTTATACCTATATTATATCTATAATGTCTACATTTTATACCTATATCTATTATGTCTATATTTCATACCTACATTTTTATACCACTTATGTCTATATATTATACCTATACCTATTATATCTATTATGTCTACATTTTATTCCGATATCTATTATGTCTATATTTTATACCTATATCTACTATATCTACTCTGTCTATATTTTATACCTATATCTATTATATCTAATATGTCTATATTTTATACCTATAACTATTATATCTATTTTGTCTATATTTTATACCTATATCTGTTTTGTCTATATTTTATACCTATATCTATTATATCAATTATGTCTATATAATATACCTATATCTATTATATCTATTATGTCTACATTTTATACCGATATCTATTATGCCTGTATTTATATCTATATCTAGTATATCTATTATGTCTATATCTTATACATATATCTATTATATCTATTATGTCTATATTTTATACCTATATGTATTATAACTATTGTCTATATTTTATACCTATATCTTTAATATCTGTTATGTCTATATTTTATAACTATATCTATTATATCAATTATGTCCATATTTTATACCTATGTCTCTTATATCTAGTATGTCTATATTTTATATCTATATCTATTATATCTATTATGTCCATACTTTATACCAATGTCTATTATATCTACTATGTTTGTATTTTACACCTATATCTATTATATCTATTACGTCTATATTTTATACCCATCTCTATTATATCTGTTATGTTTATATTTTATACCTATATCTATTATATCTATGTCTATATTTTATACCTATATCTATTATGTCTATATTTTATACCGATATCTATTATGTCTGTATTTTATACCTATATCTATTATACCTATTATGTCTATATTTTATACCTATATTTATTATGTCTATATTTTATACCCATATCTATTATATTTATTATGTCTATATTTTATACCTTTTTCTATTATATCTATCATGTCTAAAATTTATACCTATAATTATTATATCTTATATGTCTATATTTTATACCTTTATCTATTATGTCTATATTTTATCTCTATATCTATTATATCTATTATGTCTATATTTTATACCTATATCTATTGTATCCATTATGTCTATATCTTATACATATATCTATTATAAGTATTATGTCTGTTTTTCATACCTATACGTATTATATCTATTATGTCTATATTTTATACCTATATCTATTTTATCTATAATGTCTACATTTTATACCTATATCTGTTATATCTTTTATGTCTATATTTTATACCTATATCTTTTATATCCATTTTGTCTATATTTTATACCTTTTTCAATTATGTCTGTATTTTATTCCTATATCTATTATATCTATTATGTCTATATTTTATACCTGTAACTATTATATCTATTATGTCTATATTTTATACCTATATCTATTATATCGATAATGTCTATATCTTATACAGATATTATATCTTTTATGTATATATTTTATACCTAAATCTATTATATCTATTATGTCTACATCTTATACATCTATCTATTATGTCTATTTTGTGTATACTTTATACCTATATCTGTTATGTCTATATTTCATACCTATATTTTTATACAAGTTATGTCTATATTTTATAACTGTATCTATTATAACTCTTATGTATATATTTTATACCTATATCTATTATATCGATTATGTCTATATTTTATGCCTATATCTATTATATATATTATGTCTATATTTTATCGCAATATCTGTTATATCTATTTTGTCTGTATTTTATATGTATATCTATTATGTCTATATTTTATATTTATATCTATTATAATTATTATGTCTGTATTTAATACCTATATCTATTATATCTATCATGTCTATATTTTATACATATGCATATTATATCTTTTATGTCTATATTGTATACGTATATATTTATATCGATTATGTCTATATCTTATACATATATCTATTATATAGATTATGTCTGTATTTTATACCTATATCTATTTTATCTATTAAGTATATATGTTATACCTATATGTATTATATCGATTATGTCTATATGTCATACATATATCTATTATATCTATTATGTCTATATTTTATGCCTATATCTATTATATCTATTATGTCTATATTTCATACCTGTATCTATTATATCTACTATGTTTATATTTTACACCATATCTATTTTATCTATTACTTCTCTATTTTATACCAATCTCTATTATATCTATTATGTTTATATTTTATACCTATATCTATTATATCTATGTCTATGTTTAATACCTATATCTATTTTGTCTATATTTTATACCTATATTTATAATGTCTATATTTTATACCTATGTCTATTTTATCTATTATGTCTGTATTTTGTACCTGTATCTATTATATCTACTATGTCTATATTTCATACCTATAACTATTAAAACTATTATGTCATTATTTTATATCTGTATCTATTTTTTCTATATTTTATACATATATCTATTATAACTATTATGCCTATATTTTATACCTATAATTGTTATATCTATTATGTCTATATTTGATACCTATATCTATTATATCTATTATGTCCATATTTTATACCTATTTCTATTATAACTATTATGTCTATATTTAATACCTATATCTATTATGTCTATATTTTATACGTATATCTATTATATCTATTTTGTCTATATTTTATATCTATAACTATTATGTCTATATTTTATACCTATATCTGTTATTTGTATATTTTATACCTGTATTTATTATATCTATTATGTCTATATTTTATACCTATATCTATTGTATCTGTTATGTCTGTATTTTATACTGATATCTATTATGTCTATATTTTATATCTATATCTATGATATCTAATATGTCTATTTTTAGACCTATATCTATTATGTCTATATTTTATATCTATATCTATTATATCTGTTATGTCTATATTTTTTACCTGTATCTATTATATCTATTATGTTTATATTTTATACCTATATCTATTATATCTATTATGTCTGTCTTTTATAGCTATATCGATTATATCTATTATGACTATATTTTATACCTATATCTATTATATATATTATGTCTATATTTTATACCTATATCTGTTATATATATGTTGTCTGTGTTTTATACGTATATCTATTATGTCTATATTTTATACCTATATCTATTATGTCTGTATATTATACTCATATATATTATATCTACTATGTCTGTATTTTATACCTATACATATTATATCTCTTATGTCTATATTTTATACCTATATCTGTTATATCTATTATGTCTATATCTCATACCTATATCTATTATATCTATTAGGTCTTTATTTTAAACGTATACCTAATATATCTATTATGTCTATATTTCATACCTATATATATTATAACCGTTATGTCTATATTTCAACCTATATCTATTATGTCTATATTTTATACCTATATCTATTATAATTATTATGTCTATATTTTATACTTATATATATTATATGTATTATGTCTATATTTTATACCTATTTCTATTATATCTATTATGTCTTTATATAATGCCTATATCTATTATGTCTGTATTTTATACCTATATCTATTATGTCTATATTTTATATCTATAATCTATTATATCTATTATGTCTATATTTTATACCTATATCTTTTATATCTATTTTGTCTATATTTTATACCTATTTCAATTATGTCTATATTTTATTCCTATGTCTATTATATCTATTATGTCTATATTTTGTACCTATATCTATTATATCTATTATGTCTATATTTTATACCTGTATCTATTATATCTATTATATCTATATTTTATACCTATATCTATTGTATTTATTATGTTTGTATTTTATACCTTTATCTATTATGTCTATTATGTCTATATTTGATACCTATAACTATTATATCTATTTTGTCTATATTTTATACATATATCTATTATATATATTATGTCTATATTTCATACCTATGTCTGTTATATATATTGTATGTGTTTAATACGTAAATCTATTATGTCTATATTTTATACTTATATCTATTATATCTATTATGTCTGTATTTTATACCCATATATATTATATCTATTATGTCTATATTTTATACCTATACATAGTTTATCTTTTATGTCTATATTTTATACTTATATCTATTATATCTTTTATGTCTATATCTTATACCTATATCTACTATATCTATTATGTCTTTATTTTAAACCTATACCTATTATATCTATTATGTTTATATTTCATACCTATATCTATTATAACCATTATATCTAAATTTTGTACCTATATCTATTATGTCTATATCTTATACATATATCTATTATATCTATTATGTCTATATTTTATACCTATATTTATTATATTTATTTTGGTTATGTTTTATACCTATTTCAATTATGTCTGTATTTTATTCCTATATCTATTATATCTATTATGTCTGTATTTTACACCTATATCTATTATATCTATTATGTCTTTATTATATACCTATATCTATTATATCTATTATGTCTGTATCTTATACATATATATATTATATCTATTATGTGTATATTTTATACCTATATCTATTATGTCTATATTACATACCTACATTTTTATACCAGTTATGTCTATATTTTATACCTATATCTATTATATATGTCTATATTTTATACGTATATCTGTTATATCTATATTTTCTGTGTTTTATACTTATATCTATTATTTCTATGTTTTATACTTATATCTATTATATCTATTATGTCTGTATTTTATACCCATATCTGTTATATCTACTGTGTCTATATTTTGTAAGTATACATATTATATCTTTTATGTCTATATTTTATACCTATATCTATTATATCTATTATGTCTTTATTTTAAACCTATATCTATTATATCTATTATGTCTATATTTCATACCCATATCTATTATAACCATTATGTCTATCTTTTGTACCTATATCTATTATGTCTATATTTTATACCTATATCTATTATAATTATGATGTCTACATTTCATACCTACATTTTTATAGCAGTTTTGTCTATATTTTATACCTATATATATTATATATATTATGTCTATATTCTATACCGATATCTATTATGTCTATATTTTCTACCTATATCTATTATATCTACTCTGACAATATTTTATACCTATATCTATTATATCTAATATGTCTATACATTCAACCTATATCTATTATGTCTATATTTTATATCTATATCTATTATATCTATTATGTCTATATTTTGTACCTATATCTTTTACATCTATTTTGTCTATATTTTATACCTATTTCAATTATGTCTGTATTTTATTCCTATAAATATTATATATATTATGTCTGTATTTTATACCTATATCTATTATATATATTATATCTATATTTTATACCTATATCTATTACATCTATTATGTCTATATCTTATACATATATCTATTATATCTATTATGTGTATATATTATACCTATATCGATTATGTCTGTATTTCATACCTGTATTTTTATACCAGTTATGTCTATATTTTATACCTGTATCCCTTATATCTATTATTTCTATATTTTATACCGATATCTATTATGTCTATATTTTATAACTATATGTATTATATCTACTCTGTCTATACTTTATACCTATATCTATTATATCTATTACGTCTATATTTTATACCCATCTCTATTACATCTATTATGTTTATATTTTATACCTATTTCAATTATGTCTATATTTTATTCCTATATCTATTATATCTACTTTGTCTATATTTTATACCTATATCTATTATAACTATTATGTCTATATTTTATTCCTATATCTATTATATCGATAATGTCTATATCTTATACATATATCTATTAAATCTATTATGTCTATATTTTATTCCTATATCTATTATATCTATTATGTCTATATTTTATACCTATATCTTGTATATCTATTTTGTCTATATTTTATACGTATTTCAATTATGTCTATATTTTATTCCTATACCTATTATATCTATTATGTCTATATTTTATACCTATATCTATTATATCTATTATGTCTATATCTTCTACATATATCCATTATATCTATTATGTGTATATTTTAAACCTATATCTATTATATCTATTATGTCTATATTTTTTACCTATTTCTATTATATCTATTATGTCTATATTTTATACCTATATCAATTATGTCTATATTTTATACCGATATCTATTATGTCTATATTTTATACCTATATCGATTATATCTATTATGTCTATATATTATACCTATATCTATTATATTTATTATGTCTATATTTTATAACTATATCTGTTAAATCTATTATGTCTATATTTTATACCTATATCTATTATGTCTATATTTCATACCTGTTTCTATTATATCTATTATGTATATATTTAATACCTATATCTATTATGTCTATATTTTATACCTATATCTATTATATCTATTATGTCTATATTTTATATCTATATCTATTATATCTATTATGTCTATTTTTTATACCTATATCAATTGTATGTATTATGTATATATCTTTTACATATATCTATTATATCTATTATGTCTATATTTCATACCTATATTTTTATACCAGTTGTGTCTATATTTTATACCTATATCTATTATATCTATTATGTCTATATTTTATACCTATATATATTATATCTACCCTGTCTATATTTTGTACCTGTATCTATTATATCTATTATGTCTATATTTCATACCTATATCTGTTATATCTACTCTGTCTATATTTCATACCTATATCTCTTATATCTATTATGTCCACATTTTATACCTATATCTATTATATCTATTATGTCTATATTTTATATCTATATCTATTATATCTATTTTATCTATATTTTATACCAATATCTATTATATCTACTATGTCTGTATTTTATACCTATATCTATTATATCTATTATATCAATGTTTTATACCTATATCTATTAAATGTATTATGTCTATATTTTATACCCATATCTCTTATATCTATTATGTCTATATCATATACCTTTATTTATTATATCCGTTATGTCCATATTTTATACCTATGTTATATCTATTTTGTCCATATTTTATACCTGTAATTATTATATCTAATATGTCTATATTTTACACCTATATCTATTATGTCTATATTTTATACCTATGTCTATTATGTCTATATTACCTACCTCTATCTATTATGTCTATTATGTCTATATTATATAGATATATCTATTATATCTATTATGTCTATATTTTATACATATATTTGTTATATCTATTATGTCTATATTTTATAATTATATCTATTATGTCTATTATGTATATATTTTATACCTATATCTATTTATATCTATTATGTGTATATTTTATACGTATATCTATTATATCTATTTTGTCCATATTTTATACCTATATCTATTATATCTATTATGTCTATATTTTATACGCTTATCTATTCTATCTATTATATCTATATTTCATACTTATATCTATTATATCTGTTATGTGTTAATTTTATACCTATTTCTATTATATCTATTATGTGTATATTTTATACCTATATCTATTACATCTATTATGTCTATATTTTATACCTATATCTCTTATATCTTTTATGACTAAATTTCATATCTATATCTATTATGTCTATATTTTGCACCCATATTTATTATATCTATTATGTCTATATCTTATACCTATATCTATTATATCTATATTTTATATCTATAACTATATTATTATACCTATATCTATTATATCGATTTTATCTATATTTTATACCAATATCTATTATATCTATTATGTCTATATTTTAGACCTATATATGTTGCATCTATTATGTCTATATTGTATACTTATGTGTATTATATCTATTATGGCTATATTTTATACCTATATTTATTACATCTACTGTGTTTATATCTATTATGTCTGTATTTTATAACTGTATTATAACTATTATGTCAATATTTTATCCCTCTATCTATTATATCTATTATGTCTATATTTTATAACTCTATTATATCTATAACGTCTATACTTCATTCCTGTATCTATTATATCTATGATGTCTGTAATTTTTACCTCTATTATATCGATAATGTCTATATTTTAATTCAATATTAACTATATCTATTTTGTCCATATTTTATACCTCTTTCTATTATATCTATTGTATCTATTATGTCTATATTTTACACCTCTATCTATTGTATCTACTATGTCTATATTTTTTACCTCTATTATATCTATTATGTCTATATTTTATACCTCTATCTATTATATATATTTTGTTTTTATTTTATAACTCTATCTATTATATCTATTATGTGCATAATTTATGCCTATATCTATTATATATATTCTTTCGATATTTTATACCTATGTCTATTGTATCTATTGTGTCTATATTTTAATCCTATATATATTAAATCTATAGTATCTATATTTTATACCTATATCTATTATATCTATTATGTCTATATTTTATAACTCAATCTACTATATCTTTTATGTCTATATTTTATACCTCTATCTACTATGTCTATTATGTCTACATTTTATACCTATATCTGTTAAATCTATTATGTCTACATTTTATAACTCTATCTATAATATCTATTATGTCTCTAATTTATACCTCTCTCAATTATATCTATTATGTCTATATTTTGTACCTCTATTATATCTATGATGTCTATATTTTACACCTCTAACTATTATATCAATTTTGTCTATATTTTATTTCTCTATTATATCTATGATGTCTGTATTTTATACCTATATCTTTTATATCTATTCTGTCTCTATTGTATCCATTATGTCTATATTTTATACCTATATCTATTATATCCATTATATCTATATTTTATACCTATTTCTACTATATCTATATTTATACCTCTATCTATTTTATCTATTATATCTATATTTTATACTTACATCTATTATATCTATTATATCTATATTTGATATCTATATCGATTATGTCTATATTTTATACCTATATTTAATGTATCTATTATGTCTATGTTTTGTACCTATATCTATCATATCTATTCTGTTTATATTTTATACCTGAATCTATTATATCTATTATGTCTATATTTTACACCTATATCTATTATATCTATTATGTCTATATTTTATACCTCTATCTATTATATCTATTATGTCTATATTTTACAACTCTATCTATTATATCTATTATGTCTATATTTTATACCTCTATCTATTATGCCTATTATGTCTATATTTCATAACTATGTTTATTATATCTATTATGATTATATTTTATACATATATCTATTATGCCTATATTTTACCTATATCTATCATATATATTATGTGTATATTTTATACCTATATCTATTATATCTATTATATCTATATTTCATACCCATATCTATTATATCTATTATGTCTATATTTTATACCTATATCTATTATGTCTATTATGTCTATATTTTATACCTATATCTATTATATCTATTATGTCTATCTTTTATACCTATATCTATTGTTTCTATTATGTCTATATTTTATACCTAAATCTATTATACCTACTATGTCTAGGTTTTATATGTATATCTATTGTATCTATTATGTCTATATTTTATACCTATATTTATTATATCTATTATGTCTATACTTTATCCGTGTATCTATTATATTTATTATGTCTATATTTTATACCTATATCTATTATATCTCTTATGTCTATATTTTTTACCTACATCTATTATATGTATTATGTCTATATTTTATACCTATATCTATTATATCTTTTATGTCTATAATTTATACGTGTATCTATTATATCTATTATGTCTATATTTTATTCCTATATCTATTATACATATTATGACTATATATTATACCTACATTTCTTATATGTATATTTTATACCTTTACTATTATATCTATTATGTCTATATTTTATACCTAAATCTATTATATCCATTATGTCTGTATTTTCTACCTATATCTATTATGTCTATAGTTTATACCTATATCTATATCTATTACGTCTATATTTAATACCTATATCTATTATATTTATAATGTCTATATTTAATACCTATATCTCTTTTACCTATTATGTCTATATTTTATACCTATATCTATTATGTCTATAGTTTATTTCTATATCTATATCTATTATGTCTATATTTTATACCTATATCTATTATATCTATTATGTCTATATTTTATACGTATATCTATTATATCTATTATGTGTGTATTGTATGCCTATATATATTACAACTATCATGTTTGTATTTCATACGTATATCTATGATATGTGTTATGTCTATATTTTATACCTATGTCTATTATATCTATTATGACTACCTTGTATACCTATATCTATTATATCTATTATGTCTATATTTTATACCTATATTTATTATGTCTATATTTAATACCTAAATCTATTATATCTATTATGTCTATATTTTATACCTATATCTATTATATCCATTAAGTTTATATTTTATCCCTTTATCTATTATATCTATTATGTCTATATTTTATTCCTGTATCTATTATACATATTTTGTGTATGTTTTATACCTATATCTATTATGTCTTTATTTTATACCTATATCTATTATATGCATTATGTCTATATTTTATACCTCTATCAATTATGTCTATATTTTCTACCTCTATCTATTATATCTATTATGTCTATACTTTATTCCTTTATCTGTTTTATCTATTATGTCTATTTTTTTTACCTATACCTATTATGTCTATATTTTATACCTATATCTATTATATCTATTATATCTATATTTTATACCTATGTCTATTATATCTATTAGGTCTATAATTTATACCTATATCTATTATACGTACTATGTCTATATTTTATATGTATATCTATTATATCTATTATGTCTATATTTTATACCTATATCTGTCATATCTATTATGTCTATGTTTTATACGTGTATCCATTATATCTTTTATGTCTATATTTTATACCTACATCTATTATATCTATTATGTCTACATTTTATACCTATATCTATTATATCTTCTATGTCTATATTTTATACCTATATCTATTATACGTACTATGTCTATATTTTATACCTATATCTGTTACATCTATTTTCTCTATACTGTATACCTATATCTATTATGTCTATTAAGTCTATATTTTATACCTATATCTATTATATCTATTATGTGTATATTTTATAACTAAATCTATTATATCTATTATGTCTAAATTGTGTACCTATATCTATTGTGTCTATGTTTTATATCTATATCTATTATATCTATTATATCTATATTTTATACATATATATATTATATCTCTTCTGTCTATATTTTATACCTATATCTATTATATCTGTTGTGTCTCTGTTTTATTAATTTATCTGTTATAATTATTATATCTATATTTAATACCTAAATGTATTATATTTACTATGTCTTTATTTTATCTCTCCATCTATTATAACTATTTTTTCTATATTTTATACCTATATCTATTAAATCTATATTTTACACCTATATCTATTATATCTCTTATATCTATATTTTTATCTATATCTATTATATCTACATTTTATACCTATATCCATTATATCTGTTATGCATGTATCTATCATATCTATTATATCTATATTTCATACCTATATCTATTGTATCTATATTTTATGCCTATGTCTATTATATCTATTATGTCTATGTTTTATACCTGTATTTATTGTATCTATTATGTATATATTTTATACCTGTATCTATTATACCTAATATGTCTGTATGTTATACCTACATTTATTATACGTATTATGTCTATATTTTATACGTATATCTATTACATCTATTATGTCTATATTTTATACCTATATCTCTTATATCTATTATGTCTACCTTTTATACCGATATCTATTTTATCAATTATGTCTGTCTTTTATACCTATATCTATTATATCTATTATGTCTATATTTTATACCTATATCTATTATATCTCATATGTCTATATTTTATAACTATATCTATTATATCTATTATGTCTTTATTTTATACCTATATTTATTACATCTATTTTGTCTATATTTTATAGCTATATTATATCTATATTTTATACCTATATCTATCACATCTATATTTTATACGTATCTATTATATCTATTATGTCTATATTTTATACCTATATTTATTATATGTATATTTAATACCTATATCTATTATATCGATTATGTATATATTTTATACCTATATCTATCTGTATCTATTGTGTATATTTTATACGTATATCTATTATATCTATTATGTCCATATTTTATACCTTTACCTATTATATCTATTATGTCTATATTTTATTCCTATATCTATTATGTCAATTATGTGTATATTTTATACCTAAATCTATTATATTTATTATGTTTATATTGTGTACCTATATCTATTTTGCCTGTATTTTATATCTATATCTATTATATCTAGTATGTCTATATTTCATTCGTATATCTATTATATCTGTTATATCTATATATTATATCTATATCTATTACACCTGTTATGTCTATATTCTATACGTATATCCATTATCTGTTATGTCTATATTTTATATCTATATATTATATATATTATGTCTCTAATTACCATATCTATTATATTTATTATGTCTATATTTAATACCTATATGGATTATATCTACTATGTCTATATTTTATATCTCCATCTATTATAACTATTATGTTTATATTTTTTCCCTCTATCTATTATATCTATTATGTCTATATTTTATACCTCTTTTATATCTATTATGTCTATATTTTATTCCTCTATTATAATTATAACGTCTATACTTCATACCTCTATCTCTTACATCTATGATGTCTATATTTTTTACCTCTATTATATCGATAATGTCTATATTTTATTTCAATAACTATTATATCTATTGAGTCTATATTTTATACCTCTCTCTATTATATCTCTTATATTTATTATGCCTATATTTTATACCTCTATCTATTATATGTATTATATCTATTACGTCTATATTTTATAACTCTATCTATTGTATCTATTATGTCTATATTTTTTACCTCAATTATATCTATTATGTCTATATTTTATACCTCTATCTACTATATCTAATTTGTTTTTATTTTCTACCTATATCTATTATATCTATAATGTGCATAATTTATACCTATATCTATTATATATATTTTTTCGATATTTTATACCTATGTCTATTATATCTATTGTGTCTATATTTTAATCCTTAATCTATTATATCTATTCTATCTATATTTTATACCTATATCTATTATATCTATTATGTCTATATTTTATACCTATATCTATTATATCTTTTATGTCTACATTTTATACCTATATCTATTATATCTATGGTGTCTATATTTTATACTTATATCTGTTATGTCTATTATGTCTATATTTTATACCTATATCTATTATGTCTATTAGCTCTACATTTTATACCCATATCTCTTATACCTATTATGTCTACATTTTATAACTCTATCTATTATATCTATTATGTCTATAATTTATAACTCTATCAATTATATCTATTATGTCTATATTTTATACCTCTATCAATTAAATCTATGATGTCTATATTTTATAACTCTATCTATTATATCTATTTTGTCTATATTTTATATCTCTATTATATATTATATTATATCTATGATGTCCATATTTTATACCTATATCTATTATATCCATTATATCCATATTTTATACCTATTTCTATTATATCTATATTTATACCTCTATCTATACTTTATACTTATATCTATTATATCTGTTATTTCTATATTTGATACCTATATCGATTATGTCTATATTTGATACCTATATCTAACGTATCTATTATGTCTATATTTTATACCTATATCTACCATATCTATTATGTCTATGTTTTATACCTGTATCTGTTATATCTATTATATCTATATTTTACACCTATATCTATTTTATCTATCATGTCTATATTTTATACCTCTATCTCTTACATCTATTATGTCTATATTTTCCACCTCTATCTATTATATCTAATATGTCTATATTTTATACCTCTATTACGTGAATTATGTCTATATTTTATAACTATATTGATTATATCTATTATGATTATATTTTATACATATATCTATTATGTCCATATTTTACCTATATCTCTCATATGTATTATGTGTATATTTTATACCAATATCTGTTATATCTATTATATCTATATTTTGTACCCATATCTATATATCTATTATGTCTATATTTTATACCTATATCTATTTTATCTATTATGTATATATTTTATACCTCCATCTATTATATCTATTATGTCTATATGTTTTACCTATATCTATTATATATATTATGTCTGTATTTCATACCCATATCTATTATGTCTCTATTTTATACCTATATCTACTATATCTATTATGTCTATATTTTATAGCTATATCTTTTGTATGTATTATGTCTATAATTTATACCGATATCTATTTTATCTATTATGTTTATACTTTATAACTATATCTATTATGTCTATATTTTATACCTGTATCGATTATATTTATTATGGCTATATTTTATACCTATATTTATTATACCTCTTATGTCTATATTTTTTACCTATATCTATTATATCTATTATGTTTCTAGTTTATACCTATATCTCTTATGTCTATATTTTATACCTATATCGATTATAACTATTATGTCTATATTTTATACCTTTATCTATTATACCTCTGATGTCTATATTTTTTATCTATATCTATTATCTCTATATTTTATACCTATATCTATTATATCTATTATGTGTATATTTTATACCTATATCTATGATATCCATTATGTCTGTATTGTATACCTATATCTATTATATCTATTATGTCTATATTTGATACCTATACCTATTATGTCTGTATTTTATACCTATGTGTATTATTTCTATTATATCTATATTTTATACCTATATCTATTATATCTATTATGTCAATATTTTATACCTATAACTATTATTTCTATTATGCCTATATTTTATTCGTATGTATATTATATCCATTATGTGTATATTTTATACCTATATCTATTAAGTATTATGTCTATATTTTATACCTATATCTATTATATCTATTATGTCTATATTTTATAGCTATATCTATTATATCTATTATGTCTATATTTTATACCTATATCTATTATATCTATTATGTCTATATTTTATACCTGTATCGATTATATTTATTATGTCTATATTTTATGCCTATATGTATTATATCTTTTATGTTTATATTTTATACCTATATCTATTATACCTATTATGTTTATATTTTATACCCATATCTATTATTTCTATATTTTATACCTCTATCTATTATATCTATTATGTCCATATTTTGTACCTATATCTATTATACCTCTTATGTCTAAATTTTGTACCTATATCTATTATATCTATTATGTCTATATTTGATGCCTATATCTATTATTTCCACTATATCTATATTTTATACATGTACCTAATATATCTATATTTGATACCTATATCCATCATATCTATTATATCTATATTTTATACATATATCTATCCTACCTATTATGTCTATATTTTAGGCCTATAACTATTATATCTATTATATCTACATTTTATACCTATATCTATTATAACCATATTTTATACCTATATCCATTATAACTATATTTTTTACCTATATCTATTATACCTATTATATTTATATTTTATAATTATATCTATTATATCTATATTTTATATCTATATCTATTATATCTATTGTCTATATTTTATACCTGTATCTATTATATCTACTTTTTATACTTATATATCTTGTATATCTATTATATCTATATTTTATACCTATATCTATTATATCTATATTTTGTGCCTGTACCTATTATATCTATGATGTCTATATTTTATACCTATATCTATTATATCTATTATGTCTATTTTTTTTTTTTTTTGAGGCGGAGTCTCGCTCTTTCGCCCGGAGTGGAGTGCAGTGGCCAGATCTCAGCTCACTGTAAGCTCCGCCTCCCGGGTTGACGCCATAATCCTGACTCAGCCTCCCGAGTAGCTGGGACTACAGGCGCCGGCCACCTCGCCCAGCTAGTTTTTGTATTTTTAGTAGAGAAGGGGTTTCACCGTGTTAGCCAGGATGGTCTCGATCTCTTGACATCGTGATTCGCCCGTCTCGGCATCCCAAAGTGCTGGGATTACAGGCTTCAGCCAAATGTCTATGTTTTATACCTATTTCTATTATATCTGTTATGTCTATATTTTATACCTATATCTATTATGTCTATTATGTCTACATTTTATACCTATATATATCTATTATGTCTATATTGTATGCCTATATCTATTAAGTCTATATTTTATAACTATATTTATTATATCTATTAGGTCTATATTTTATACCTATAACTATTATGTCTATATTTAATACCTATATCTATTATATCTATTATGTCTATATATTATACGTATATCTATTATGTCTATATTTTATACCTCTATCGATTATATCTATTATATCTATATTTTATACCTATATCTATTATATCTCTTATATTTATATTTTATAATTTTATCTATTATATCTATATTTTATAACTGTATCTATTATATCTATTATATCTGTACTTTATACCTATATCTATTGTATCTATATTTTATACGTATATCTGTTATATCTATTAAATCTATATTTTATACCTATATCTATTATATCTATATTTTATACCTCTATCTATTATATCTATTATGTCTATATTTTATACCTATATATTATATCTATTATGTCTATATTTTATAACTATATCTATCATATCTATTATTTCTGAATTTTATACCTGTATCTATTATATCTATATTTTCTACCTATATCTATTATATCTATGTTTTATACCAATATCTATTTTATCTATTATGTCTATATTTTATGCATATATCTATTATGTCTATATTTTATACATTTTTTTATTATATCTGTCATGTCTATATTTCATACCTATACCTATTATGTCTATGTTTTATACCTATAACTATCATGTCTATATTTTATACCTATATCTATTATGTATATTATATCTATATTTTTTGACAATATCAATTATATCTATATTTCATTCGTATATCTATTATATCTATCATATCTATATTTTATACCTATATCTATTATATCTATATTTTATACCTATATCGATTGTATTTCTTAGGTCTATATTTTATATCTATATCTATTATATCTCTTATGTCTATATTGTATACCTTTATCTCTTATATGTATTATGCTTATATTTTATACCCATATCTATTATGTCTATATTTTATACCTATATGTATTATATCTATTATGTCTATATTTTATACCTATATCTATTATAACTATATTTTATACCTATAATTCTTATATCATTATTTAATACCTATATCTATTATATCTCTTAGATTTACATTTTATAATTATATCTATTATATCTATATTTGATACCTATATCTATTATATCTATTATATGTATATTTTATGACTATATCAATTATATCTATATTTTATACGTATATCTATTGTATCCATTATGACTATATTTTTTACCTATATCTATTATATCTATTAAGTCTATATTTTATTCCTATGTCTATTATACCTATTATGTCTTTATTTTATACCTATATCGATCAAATCTATTATGTCTCTATTTTATAACTATATTTATCATATCTATTATGTCTATATTTTATAACTATATCTATTATACCTATTATGTCTATATTGTATACCTCTATCTATTGTATGTATTATGTCTATATTTTATGCCTATATCTACTATATCTATTATGTCTACACTTTATACCTATATCTCTTTTGTCTGTATTTTTTACCTATATCTATTATATCTATTATGTCTATATTTTATACCTATATGTATTATGTCTATATTGTATACCTATATGTATTATATCTATTATGTCTATATTTTATAACTATATCTATTATATCTATTATGTCTATATTTTTTACGTATATCTATTATATATATTATATCTATATTTTATACCTATATCTATTATAACTATATTTTATACCTCTATTTCTTACATCGATATTTAATACCTATATCTACTATATCTATTAGATTTATATTTTATAATTATATCTATTATATCTATATTTTATACCTATATCTATTATATCTATTATATCTATATTTTATGACTATATCAATTATATCTATATTTTATACCTATATCTATTATATCTATATTTTATACATATGTCTAATATATCTATTAGGTCTATATTTTGTACCTATATTTATTATATCTATTATGTCTATATTTTATACCTATATCTATTATATCTGCTATGTCTATATTTTATACCTATTTCTATTATATCAATTATGTCTATACTTTGTTCTTATATCTACTATGTCTATCTTTTATACCTGTATTGATCATATGTATTATATCTATATTGTATATCTATATGTATTATACCTCTTATGTCTTTATTTTATACCTATATCTATAATTTCTATTATGTTTATATTTTATACCCATATCTATTATGTTTATATTTTATACCTGTGTCTATTATATCTATTATGTCTATATTTGATACCTATATCTATTATACCTCTTATGTCTATATCTTATAGGTATATCTATTATATGTATTGTGTCTATACTTTATACCTATATCTAGTATGTCTATATTTTATATCTTTATCTATTATATCTATTATGTATATACTTTATACCTATATCTATTATGTATATGTTTTCTACCTATATCTATTATAACTATTATGTCTATATTTTATAACTATATATTATGTCTGTATATTATATCTATATTTTTTACCTATATCTCTATCTATATTTTATACCTTTATCTATTACATCTATTATATCTATATTTTATACCTATATCTATTATATCTATATTTCATAGCTTTATCTATTATATCTATGATGTCTCTATTTTACACCTATATCTATTATGTCTATATTTTATACATATATCTGTTATGTCTATATTTAATACCTATATCTATTATATCTATTATGTCTATATTTTATACCTGTATCTATCATGTCTATATTTTATACCTATATCTATTATAATTATTATGTCTATATTTTATACCTATATCAATTATGTCTATTATGTCTATATTTTATACCTATATCTATTATGTCAATATTTTTTACCTATATCTATTATATCCATTATGTATATATTTTATACCTATATCTATTATGTCTATTTTCTCTATATTGTATACCTATATCTATTATATCTATAATGTCCATATTTTATAACTATATCTATTATATCTATTATGTCTATATTTAATACCTCTATCTAGTATTTTTATTATATCTATATTTTATACCTATATCTAAGTATATTTTATAACTATATTGATTATATCTATATTTAATACCTATATCTATTATATCTATTAGATTTATATTTTATAATTATATCTATTATATATATATTTTATACCTATATTTTTATATCTATTATATCTATATTTTATGACTATATCAATTATGTCCATATTTTATACGAATATCTATTATACCTATTATATCTATATTTCATGCCTATATCTATTATATCTATATTTTAAACCTTTATCTTTTATATCTATTATGTGTGCATTTTGTACCTATATGTATTATATCTATTATGTCTATATTTTACACCTATGTCTATTATATCTATTATGTCTATATTTTATACCTATATCTATCAAATCTATTATGTCTCTATTTTATACCTATATTTGTTATATCTATTATGTCTATATTTTATACCTATATCTATTATATCTATTATGTCTATATGTTATACCTATATCTATTATATGTATTATCTGTATATTTTATACCTATATCTATTATGTCTAATTTTATACCTGTATCGATTATATGTATATGTCTATATTTTATACCTATATCTATTATATCTCTTATGTCTATATTTTATACCGATATCTATTGTATCTATTATGTCTATATTTTATAGCTATGCCTATTATATCTATTATGTCTATATTTTATACCTATATCTATCAAATCTATTATGTCTCTATTTTATACCTATATTTCTTATAACTATTATGTCTATATTTTATACTTATATCTATTATGTCTATATTTTATACCAGTATCGATTATGTGTATTATGTCTGTATTTCATACCTATATCTATTATATCTCTTATGTCTATATTTTATACCTATATCTATTATATTTATTATGTTTATATTTCATACCGATATCAATTATGTCTATATTTTATACCTATATCTATTATATCTATTATGTCTATATTTTATACCTTTATCTATTATATCTATTATTTCTATAATTTATACCTATATCTATTATATCTATTATGTCTATATTTTATGCCTAAATCTATTATATCCACTATATCTATATTTTATACCTGTATCTATTATATCTGTATTTGATACCTATATCCATTATATCTATTATATCTATATTTTATACATATATCTATCATATCTATTATGTCTATATTTTATGCTTATATATACTATAACTATTATATCTATATTTTATACTTATATCTATTATAACCATATTTTATACCTATATCTATTATGTCTACATTTTTTTCCTCTCTCTATTATATCTATTGTATTTATATTTTATAATTGTATCCATTATATCTATATTTTATACCTATATCTATTATATCTATTGTCTATATTTTATACCTGTATCTTTTATATATATTTTTTATACATATATCTATTATATCTATTATTTCTAAATTTTATACCTATATATATTATATCTATATTTTGTAACTGTATCTATTATATCTATTATGTCTATATTTTATACCGATATCTATTATATCTATTATGTCTATTTTTTATACCTATGTCTATCTATTACGTCTGTATTATATACCTATATCTATTATATCTATTATGTCTATTTTTTATACCTATATCTATTATATCTATTATGTCTATATTTTATACCTATATTTATTATGTCTATTTTTTATACTTATATCTGTTATATCTATTATGTCTATATTTTATACCTGTATGTATTATATCTTTTATTACTATATTTTATACCTATATCTATTATATCTATTATGTCTACATTTTATAACTATATTATATCTATTTTATCTATATTTTATACCTATATCTTTTATAACTATATTTTATACCTATATCTATTATATCCATATTTTATACCTATATCTATTATATCTATTATATTTATATTTTATTATTTTATCTATTATATCTATATTTTATATCTGTATATATTATCTCTATTACATCTATATTTTATACCTATATCTATTGTATCTATATTTTATACGTATATATATTATATCTATTATATCTATATTTTATACCTATATCTATTATATCTATTTTTTATACCTCTATCTATTATATCTCTTATGTCTATATTTAATGCCTATATCTATATCTATTATGTCTATATTTTATAACTATATCTATCATATCTATTATTTCTGTAATTTATACCTATACCTATTATATCTATATTTTCTACCTGTATCTATTATATCTATATTTTATATCTATATCTGTTTTATCTATTATATCTATATTTTATACCTATATAGATTATATATATTATGTCTATATTTTATACCTATATCTATTATGTCTATATTTTATACCTATATCTATTAAACCTATTATGTCTATATTTTATACCTATATCTATTATATCTTTTTTATTTATATTTTATAACTATATATTTTATATCTATATTTTATACCTCTATCTATTATAACTATTATATCTATATTTTATACCTATATCTATCATATGTATATTTTATACCTATATCTAATATATCTATTATATCTATATTTCGTAACTATATCTATTATACCTGTATTTTATACCTATATCTGTTATATCCATTATGTCTATATTTTATACCAGTATCTATTATATCTATTATGTGTATACCTCATACCTATATCTATTATATCTATTCGGTCTACATTTTATACCTATATCTCTTATGTCTATATTTTATACCTATATCGATTATATCTATTATGTCTATATTTTATTCCTATATCTGTTATGTCTATTCTGTCTATATTTTATACCTATATCTATTATATCTATTATGTCTATGTTTTATACCTATATCTATTATGTCTATATTTTATACCTATGTCTATTATATCTATTAGGTCTATATTGTGTACCTCTATTATATCTATTATATCTTTATTTTATACCTATATCTATTATGTCTATATTTTAAAACTTTATCTGCTATATCTATTATGTCTGTATTTTATAACTGTATGTATTGTATCTATTATGTCTACATTTTATACCTATATCTATTATATCTATTTTGCCTATATCTATTATACCTATTATGTCTATATTTTATACCTGTATCTATGATATCTATCGCATATATTTTATACCTCTATCTATTATATCTATTATGTCTATATTTTATAGCTTTATCTATTATATCTATTTGGTCTATATTTTATACCTCTATCTATTACATCTATTATGTTTATATTTTATACCTCTATCTGCCATATCTATTTTGTCTATATTTTATACCTCTATCTATTATATCTACTTTTTCTATATTTTATACGTCTATCTTTTATTCTATTATGTCTGAATTTTATACATCTATCTACTATATTTTTTATGTCTATATATTATACCTATATCTATGATGTCTGTATTTTATACCTATATCTATTATATATTTATTTTATACCTATACCTATTATGTCTATATTTTATACCTATATCTATTATAACTATTATCTCTATATTGTGTAACTGTATCTGTTGTATCTATTCTGTCTATATTTTATACCTGTATCTATTATGTCTATATTTTTTACCTATATCTATTATATCTATTATGTCTACATTTTTTACCTATATGTATTATGTCTATATTTTATACCTATATCTATTATGTCTATATTTTATACGTATATCTTTTATGTCTATAATTTGTACCTATATCTATTATGTCTATATATATTTTTTTTTTTTTTTGAGACGGAGTCTTGCTCTGCTGCCCAGGCTGGAGTGCAGTGGCCAGCTCTCCGCTCACTTCAAGCTCCGCCTCCCGGGTTCACGCCATTTTCCTGTCCCAGCTTCTCGAGTAGCTGGGACGACAGGCGCCCGCCTAGTCGCCCGGCTAGTTTTTTGTATTTTTTAGTAGAGACGGGGTTTCACTGTATTAGCCAGATGGTCTCGATCTCCTGACCTCATGATCCGCCCGTCTCGGCCTCCCAAAGTGCTGGGATTACAGGCTTGAGCCACCGCGCCCGGCCTATTATGTCTATATTTAATACCTACATCTATTATATCGATTATGTCTATACTTTATACCTATATCTATTATGTCCATATTTTATACCTGTATTGATAATATTTATTATGTCTATATTTTATACCTATATCTATTATATCTCTTATGTTTATATTTTATACCTATATCTATTATATCTATTATGTTTATATTTTATACCCATATCTATTATGTCTATATTTTATACCTATATCTATTATAACTATTATGTCTCTATTTTATACCGATATCTATTATATCTATTATGTATATATTTTATACCTATATCTATTGTATCAATTATGTCTGTATTGTATACCTATATCTATTATTTCTATTATATCCATATTTGAAACCTATATCTATTATATCTATTATTTCTATATTTTACACCTATATCTATTATATCTGTCTATATTTCATACCTATATCTATTATATCCATATTTTACACCTGTATCTCTTATATCTATTATGGCTATATTTAATACCTATATCTATTATATCTATTATGACTATATTTCATACCTATATATATTATATCTATTATGTCAATATTTTATACCTATATATATCACATCTATTATGTCTATATATTATACCTATATCTGTTATATCTATAATGTCTGTATTTCATACCTATATCTATTATAACTATTGTCTGTATTTTTTACCCATACCTATTACATCTATTATGTTTATATTTTATAACTGTATCTATAATATCTATTACGTAAATATTTTATACCTATATCTATTATATCTATTGTGTCTATATTTTATATCTATATCTATTATATCTATTATGTCTATATCTCATTCATATATCTATTATATCTATTATATCTATATCTTATACCTATATCTATTATGTCTATTATGTCTATATTTTATACGTATATCTTTTATATCTATTTTGTCTATATTTTATACTTATTTCAATTATATCTAAATTTTATTCCTATATCTATTACATCTATTATGTCTATATTTTATACCTATATCTTTTATGTCCGTATTTTATACCTATAGCTATTATATCTATATTTTGTACCTATATCTATTTTATCTATATTATCTATATTTTATACCTTTATGTACTATGTCTATATTTTATACCTATATCTATTATGTCTATTATGTCTATATTTTATACGTATATCTATTATATCTATTATGTCTACATTTTATACCTATATCGATTATAATTATTATGTCTATATTTGCTACCTACATCTATTATATCTATTATGTCTATATTTTACACCTATATCTATTATATCTATTACGTCTATATTTTATACCAATCTCTATTATATCTATTATGTTTATATTTTATAGCTATTTCTATTATATCTATGTCTATATTTTATACCTATATCTATTATGTCTATATTTTATACCGATATCTATTATGTCTATATTTTATACCTATATCGATATCTATTATGTCTATATTTTATACCTATATCTATTATATCTATTATGTCTATATTTTATAACTATATCTATTAAATCTATTATGTTTATATATTATACCCGTATCTATTATGTCTATATTTTATACTTGTTTCTATTATATATATTATGTCTATATTTAATACCTATATCTATTATGTCTGTATTTTATACCTTTATCTATTATATCTATTATGTCTATATTTTATACCAATATCTATTATATCCATTATGTCTATATTTTATACCTATAATTGTTAAATCTATTATGTCTATATTTTATACCTATATCTATTATGTCTATATTTTATATCTATATCTATTATATCTATCATGTCTATATTTTATACCTATATCTATTGTATCTATTATGTCTATATTTCATACCTATACCTATTATTTCTATTATGTCTATTTTTGATAACTATATCTATTATATCTATTATGTCTATATCTTAGAACTATATCTATTGTATCTATTATGCCTATATTACATACCTATATTTTTATACCAGTTATGTCTATATTTTATTCCTATA
Source organism: Rhinopithecus roxellana (assembly GCF_007565055.1). Classification (NCBI taxonomy): domain Eukaryota; kingdom Metazoa; phylum Chordata; class Mammalia; order Primates; family Cercopithecidae; genus Rhinopithecus; species Rhinopithecus roxellana. Next base: position 3,545 of record NW_022143135.1, on the reverse strand, counting down.
TCTATCATATCTATTAAGTCTATATTTTATACCGATATCTATAATGTCTATATTTTATACCTATATCTATTATATCTACACTGTCTATATTTTATACCTATATCTATTATATCTGTTATGTCCACATTTTATACCTATATCTTTTATATCTATTATGTCTATATTTTATACCAATACCTATTATATCCACTATGACTGTATTTTAGACCTTTATTTATTATATCTATTATATCAATGTTTTATACCTATATCTATTGTATCTATTTTGTCTATATTTCATACCTATATCTATTATATCTATTATGTCTATATTTCATACCTATATCTATTATATGTATTATGTCTATATTTTATACCTACATCTTTTATATCCATTATGTCTATATATTATACGTATTTCAATTATGTCTATATTTTATTCCTATTTCTATTATAACTCTTATGTCTATATTTAATACCTATATCTATTATGTCTATATTTTATACCTATATCTATCATATCTATTTTGTCCATATTTTATACCTATATCTATTATATCTATTATGACTATATTTTATATCTTTATCTATTATATCCATAATGTCTATATTTTATACCAATATGTATTATATCTACTATGTCTGTATTTAATTCCTATATCTATTATATCTATTATATCAATGTTTTATACCTATATATATTAAATTTATTATGTCTATATTTTATACCTATATCTATTATATCTATTATATCTATATCTTATACCTATATCTATTATGTCTATTATGTCTTTATTTTAAACCCATACCTATTATATCTATTATGTCTATATTTCATACCTATACCTATTATTTCTATTATGTCTATATTGGATATCTATATCTATTATATCTATTATGTCTATATCTTATACCTATATCTATTATATTTATTATGTCTATATTTTATATCTATATTTATTATATCTATTATGTCTATATATTATGCCTATATCTATTGTATCTATTATGTCTGTATTTCATACCTATATCTATTATATCTATTATGTCTATATTTTATACCTGGATCTATTATATCGATTATGTCTACATCTTGTACATATATCTATTATATCTCTTATGTCTATATTTTTTACCTATATCTATTATATCTATTATGTCTATATTTTATACCTACATCTTTTATATCCATTTTGTCTATATTTTATACCTATTTCAATTATGTCTATATTTTATGCCTATATCTTTTATATCTATTATGTCTATATTTTATACCTATATCTATTATATCTATTATTTCTACATTTTATACCTATATATATTATATCGATAATGTCTATGTCGTATACATATATCTATTATATCTAATTATGTCTATATTTTATATCTATTATATCTGTTATGTCTATATTTTATACCGGTATCTATTATGTCTATATTTTATACCTATATCTATTATATCTATTATGACTATATTTTATATCTTTATCTATTATATCCATAATGTCTATATTTTATACCAATATGTATTATATCTACTCTGTCTGTATTTAATACCTATATCTATTATATCTATTATATCAATGTTTTATACCTATATATATTCTATTTATTATGTCTATATTTTATACCTATATCTATTATATCTGTTATGTCTATATCTTATACCTATATCTATTATGTCTATTATGTCTTAATTTTAAACCCATACCTATTATATCTATTATGTCTATATTTCATACCTATATCTATTATAACCATTATGTCTATACTTTGCACCTATATCTAATATGTCAATTTTTTATACCTATATCTATTATAATTATTATGTCTATATTTGATACCTGTATCTATTATATCTATGATGTCTATATTTTTTACTTATTTCCATTATTTCTATTATGTCTATATTTAATACCTATATCTATTATGTCTATATTTTATACCTATATCATATCTTTTATGTCTATATTTTATACCTATATCTATTATATCCATTATGTCTATGTTTTATACCTATATCTATTATATTGACTATGTCTATATTTTACACCTATATCTATTATATCTATTACTTCTATATTTTATACCCATCTCTATAATATCTATTATGTTTATATTTGATACCTATATCTATTATATCTATATCTATATTTTATACCTATATCTATTTTGTCTACATGTTACACCTATATCTATTATGTCTATATTTGATACCTATATCTATTATATCTATTATGTCCATATTTTTTAACTGTATCTATTAAATGTATTATTTCTATATTTTATACCTATATCTATTATGTCTATATTTTATACCTGTTTCTATTTTATCTATTATGTCTATATTTAATACCTATATCTATTATGTCTATATTTTATACCTTTATCTATTATATCTATTATGTCTATATTTTATACCTATATCTATTATATCCATTATGTCTATATTTTATACCTATAATTGTTAAATCTATTATGTCTATATTTTATACCTATATCTATTATGTCTATATTTTATATCTATATCTATTATATCTATTATGTCTATATTTTGTACCTATATCTATTGTATCTATTATGTCTATATCTTATCCATATATCTATTATATCTATTATGACTATATTTTATAGCTTTATCTATTATATCCATAATGTCTATATTTTATACCAATATGTATTATATCTACTATGTCTGTATTTTATACCTATATCTATTATATGTATTATATCAATGTTTTATACCTATATCTTTTAAATTTATTATGTCTATATTTCATACCTATATCTATTATATCTATTATGTCTATATCTTATACCTATATCTATTATGTCTATTATGTCTTTATTTTAAACCCATACCTATTATATCTGTCTATATTTCATACCTATATCTATTATAACCATTATGTCCATACTTTGTACCTATATCTATTATGTCAGTATTTTATATCTATATCTATTATAATTATTATGTCTATGTTTGATACCTTTATCTATTATATCTATTATGTCTATATTTTATAATTATTTCCATTATTTCTATTATGTCTATATTAAATACCTGTCTATTATGTCTATATTTTATACCTATATTATATCTATTATGTCTATATTTTATACCTATAATTATTATATCCAATATGTCTATATTTTATTCCTATATCTATTATGTCTATATTTTATATCTTTATCTATTATATCTGTCTCTATTTTATACCTATATCTATTGTATCTATTATGTCTATATCTTTTTTTTTTTTTTTACAGGCTTAATTCACTTTATTTTTCTTGTATAAAAAGCCTATGTTGTAGCCACAGCTGGAGCCTGGGTCTGCTGCACGGCGACTCTGTTGTGGGTCTTGACAAGGTGGTCAGTGAATTCCTGATAGGTAGACTTGGTAAACACAGTCTCCTTCCACAGGTCAGGGGTCAGGTAGCTATAGGTCTTAGAGATGGCATCAAAGGTGGCCTTGGCGAAGTTGCCCAGGGTGGCAGTGCAGCCCCGGGCTGAGGTGTAGCAGTCATCAATACCATCCATCAGGAGCAAGCTTCTTGGCACATGC
>NW_022143134.1:0-15950 GCF_007565055.1 Rhinopithecus roxellana | reverse complement strand
GGTAACATTGAAGGACTTGACTTTAACCATGTTGATATGCACTCAGTCCACAGGTCTCAGCAGGCTGCAGAGTGCTCTACAGTCATGAACTCACGTTATCCTCATCGCGGTCTCTACAACAGGTTGCAGGCCACACCTTGTCACCACCTATGTTCATATGGCCTTTGGTCTAGGAATAGGTTTTACATTTTTAAATGGTTGAAAAAAATCAAAAGATATATAAGATTTTTGTGGCATACAAAAATCATACAAATTCAAACTTCAGTGTTTTATTGGAGCACAGCTATATACATTTGTTTACGTATTGGTGGTGGCTGCTTCTCTACTACAACAACTGGGTGGAGTCGTTGAGACGGAAAACTCGAGGCTTCCAAAGTTGAAAATATTTATTCTCTAGCCTTTTACAGAGAAAGTTTGATGCCCTGCTCTCTGTGGTTGGTTCCATTATTATTCCCGTTTTACAACTGAGGAAATGGAGGCAGGGAGTTTTAAGTTTGGACACAGCAATTTGTTCAAATGAGAAACTTGAGGTTAGAGGTGTTGGACCCCAAAGTCTCTTTTCAAGCTTCTCCTGAGCAGGCATAGGCAGACAGAGAATTCAGAGACCAAGGATTTGTGAGGCAACCACTCAGCATTCCAATCTCCCCTAAGAGAGTCCTCTGAGTGACTCTAGTCAGTGCCTACGTGTGTGTGGGCATGCCTGTGTGTGATAAAAGCACAGGAGGGAACTGTAACAAGAGGAAGATGAATTAAACATGATTCTAAAAACCTGTCTCTGCTTTGGAAGCTGGGGAAACACAGTGATTATCATTTCAGTAAGAGTGGGGGAAGGATCATCACTGTTGCTGATGAAGCTGATAGTAACAGTTGTTGTTTAATGATTATAATCATTTCCATGTAGAAGAGAGCAGTCGTGAATATAGCCTGCAATCTCTGTGGCTGACTTATTTACACATATTTCTAGAGTCACAGTTGGAGAATGAGTGAGCAATGTTCTGCCCTTTAGGTGCTCAAGCGTCATTTTGCATATGTGCAGAGGTAGTTTGTGCTTTCGAACCATTTCATTATTGAATGCAGCACATTTGAAACCATTAGCATCACTGTGCGTGGCATGTGCACAACAGGAATATAGGCAACAGTGACCAAGCTGAGAATAAAATCAAGAACTCAATCCCTTTCACAATAGCTGCAAAAAAAATAAAAAAATAAATACTTAAGAATATACCTAACCAAGGAGGTGAAAGACCTCTACAAGGGAAACTACAAAACACTGCTGAAAGAAATCATAGACAGCACAAACAGAAACACATCCCATGCTCATGGATGGATAGAGTCAATATTGTGAAAATGACCATACCACTAAAGGCAATCTACAAATTCAATGTAATCCCCATCAAAATACCACCATCATTCTTCACAGAACTAGAGAAAACAATTCTAAAAACCATATGGAACCGAAAAAGAGCCCACATAGACAAAGCAAGACTATGCAAAAAGAAAAAATCTGGAGGCATCACATTACCCGATTTCAAACTAAATACCATAAGATCATAGTCACCAAACAGCATGGTACTGGTAAAAAATAGGCACATAGACCAATGGAACAGAATAGAAAACCAAGAAATAAAGCCAAATACTTACAGCCAACTGATCAACAAAGCAAACAAAAACATGAAGTGGGGAAAGGACACCCTATTCAACAAATGGAGCTGGGATAATTGGGAAGCCACATATAGAAGAATGAAACTGGATCCTCATCTCTCATCTTATACAAAATCAACTCAAGATGAATCAAAGACTTAAATCTAAGACCTGAAACCATTAAGATTCTAGAAGATGACATTGGATAAACCCTTCTAGACATTGGGTTAGGCAAAGACTTCAGGACCAAAAACCCAAAAACAAATGCAACAAAAACAAGCATCAATATATGGGACTTAATTAAGCTGAAAAACTTCTGCACAGAAAATAAATAATCAGTAGAGTTAACAGACAACCCGCAGAGTGGGAGAAAATCTTCACAATCTATACATTTGACAAAGGACTAGTATCTAGAATCTACAAAGAACTCAAACAAATCAGCAAGAAAAAAACAAACAATCCCATCAAAGAGTGGGCTAAGGACATGAATAGACAATTCTCAAAAGAAGATATACAAATGACCAACACACATATGAGAAAATGCTCAACATCACTAGTGATCAGAGAAATGCAAATCAAAACCACAATGTGATACGTTACTACTGCAAGAATGGCCATAATTAAAAAAAAAAAATCAATGTTGGTGTGGGTGTGGTGAAAAGGGAACACTTTTCCACTGTTTGTGGGGTTGTAAACTAGTACAGCCACTATGGAAAACAGTGTGGAGATTCTTAAAGAACTAAAAGTAGATCTACCATTTGATCCAACAATTTCACTACTGGGTATCCAGTACCCAGAGAAAAAGAAGTCATTATATGAAAGAGATACTTGCACACACATGTTTATAGCAGTAAAATTTGCAATTGCAAAAATATGGAACCAGCCCAAATGCTCATCAGTCAATGAGTGGATAAAGAAAATGTAATATATATATACATACACACACACACACTATACACACACACACACATACACACATACGCACACACACACACATATATACATACACACACACACACACCATGGAATACTACTCAGCCATAAAAAGGAATGAATTAATGGCATTTGCAGGAATTGAAGACTCTAACTGAGTAATTCAGGAATGGAAAACCAAACATCGCATGCTATCACTCATATGTGGGAGCTAAGCTATGAGCTAAGCTATACGGCATAAAAACGATGTGATGGACTTTGGGGACTCAGGACAAATGGTGGGGGCTGGTAAGGGATAACAGACTACACATTAGGTACAGTATATACTGCTTGGGTGATGGGTGCACCAAAATCTCAGAAATCATCACTAAAGAACTTATTCATGTAACCAAACACCACCTGTTTCCAAAAAACCTATCAAAATTTAAAAAAAAAAAAAGGTTAAAAAAGAAATTGGGGAGAAATTTTTGCTAGCTGTAAATCAGAGTGTGTATGAGAAATATTGTGAGTTTGTATGTATATTTCTGAAATTATGCTTCTGATTTCCCCATGATTCTTTATGATGACTGGAGGAAAATGTTTGGTTTTAAAAAAAAGCTGCTAAGTGATGTTTCTCTCTCAAAAAATCCTATCTGATCTTTAAAAGATTTGACTGAGGTTTTTGGTCAGAAATAGAAAGAAAGTCCCCTTTTCCCTTTCACCCAGGATCCTGCTCAATTAATTGTTTCCTATCCTCAACTCCATTTCTGGGCAATGGCTCAATGTGGAGATGAGAAATTCTGTCTCTGTTTTATAAACAGCTGTACCTCTCTCCATGTTCTCAGTGTTATGAAATCAGCAAAATGATGCTACCCTGGGATCTGCTGACACAAAAGGGGCCACTGAGCTGCCCCGAGGAAACACTTGGCACCCCAGCCCTTGTCTGGCAGGTATCAGTTGGCTGTGAGAGAGGAGCCCTGCTGTTCTCAGTGCAATTACGAGCTCTTGGCATTTAAAAGTGGATTTCACTATTTTTTTCCCTTCTCTGCTACTCTGGTGGTATGCTCTGTTTTTAGCACTTACATGGCTGAGTTAATGCTTTTCAGCTGTTGAGTTGAGTTCAATTCAGTCTTCCCCATCCCCTCCCTCCTATTTCCACCTCCCACTTTCCTTCTCTTCTTCTTGTAGGAGTGTTTATCTCAACAAACACAATCTTACATTTAGATAATGCCCTGTGTGCACGTGCCAGGAGCCATTTGGATCCACCCAAACACATCTGGAAGGTAGACATGATGCCTGGTACTGTGACCTCTGCAGAGCAGGAAGAGAAATTAGGTGACTTTCTCAAGATCACTGTTGGACATCCTCTTCAAAACTCAGGGGCTCATTCTCCGGGGGATTTGGAGTTTTCACTGCCCTGTGTACCCCTGTCAAGGGCGTTGAAGCCTGAGTACCACATTAGACAGGGCCAGGACGTCTTCTCCCGCAGGGTGGCCATGCTGCCCAGTCTAGTAAAGATGCACAGTGGCTGTTCATGATGATGCTGTTGGGAGAGGGCTCCAATGCAGGCTGTGGGTTTGCTGCAGATAGCTCCTTCATCAGGACATTTCCTCTACTGATTCTGCACCAAATGTTTGGCACAGATAAGGATCTTCTTTACGTCATTCCCCTTTCCTTGTAGTTTAAGAATAAGAACATATGGAAGCTGGATTGCGTAGACACTTAGCAGCTTGGAGAAGGGATTAGTCATCACTGTACAAGAGGATTCAGGACCTTGGACATGTCCAAGGGAGTGAATGGGGGCTTCCATGTTGCGCCTGAGAATGCTCCTTTTCCAGCAGTCATACAGCTGGTGTGGGTGCACCACAGTGCTCAAATGGTGGACTTCTGACCCCAAACCATTGCCACAACACTTGGGTTAAAGGTGACCCCCAACCTCCTTGTTCAATGACTTACAATTTTAAATGATTTGATTTTTGAGTGTTTTATTTTTTTGAAAGGTAGTAAAAAGAAATTGCACATACTTCATGGGTTTGATTGGAGTGGGTATGGAAGAGGGAGCAGAGGTGGCAGTCTTCTCTCATCTGTTACACCTTCTTGGCTTTATTCTTTTCGATAGCACATATGGACCTTCTAATGTCCTGGTTTTTCACATATTTATTTTTATTTTTATAACTGTTTACCCCTACTGAATATGTCCTCCATGAAGACAGAATTTCTTTTAACTTTATTTTAGATTCAGGAGTTACATGTACAGGTTATAGCTGGGTATTTTCCATGATGCTGAGGTTTGGGGTATGAATGATCCTGTTACTCAGGTACTAAGTGTAGTACCCAATAGTTAGTTTTCAACACTTGCCCCCTTTACTTTCTTCTTCTAGTAGTCCCCAGTGTCTATTGTTTCCATCTTATGTCCATGAGTACCCAATGTTTAGCTCCCACTTCTAAGTGAGAACTGCGGTGTTTGTTTTTTCCATTCCTATGTTGATTGCCTAGGATAATGGCTTCCAGCTACATTCATGTTGCTGCAAAGGATGTGATTTTGTTCTTTTTTATGGCTGCATAGTATTCCATGGTATATACGTACCACATTTTCTTATTCAATCCACCATTGATGGGCACTTATGTTGATTCCATAAGACAGAATTTTTGGCCAGGCACGGTGGCTCAAGCCTGTAATCCCAACACTTTGGGAGGCCAAGGCAGGTGTATCACCTGAGGTCAGGAGTTCGAGACCAGCCTGGCCAACACAGTGAAACCCTGTGTCTACGAAAATTACAAAAAAATAGCCGGGCATTGTGGTGGGTGCCTGTATTTTCAGCTACTCGGGAGCTGAGGCAGGAGAGTTGCTTGAACCCAGGAGTCAGAGGTTGCAGTGAGCTGAGATCAAGGCATTGCCCTCTCAGACTGGGCAAAAAGAGCCAAACTCTGTCTCAAGAAAAAAAAAGACAGAATTTTTGTCTGGTGACAGCTGCTAACATTTCTGCAATGAATGTTTGTACAATATCTAAAACTGTGTCTGTTACCTATAACAATAGATAATTGTTGATTGAATTAATCAATTCTCCCTCTAGAAGTGGCTATTGTAACCAGCTCCAGAGTTCCTGAATTTTATTCCAGATGTTGAGTGAGAAGAACAGAAGCTGAGAAAAGAGGCTTTCAAAATGTAAATCATAGGAATTGCTGTAGTGATCCAGATGACAAACTTTTCTAGATCTGTGTTTTGATTATGTCAGAGGGACCAAAGGATGAATGTGATGGCAGGGCCTCAGTGTTCCTCCAGACATCTGCCTCAAGCCTGGGGTTTATCTTTCACCAATTCATTTATCCCACACACTCAGAGAATCAACCTTTTATCAATAATCAGCTCTGGGGATAAAAAGCTGAACAAGACATATTATTCTATACCCTCATGCATCTTGTCATTCATTACTAGATCAGCATTTTGGGGAAAACTATTTATCTTTTTAGCCTGTTCCAGCGCTGTGAAGGAACATTCTTGAGCAGTACTACTTTATAAAATAATAATATAATTTTTGCATCTATTGGTAGAATCTTAAGTAAGTTTCTTAAGGAAAAAGTGCTGCCCCGCCGCCACCAACCCCAACACAGTGGCCTCATCAGGCCTAGGTGAAGAGATTGACCTAATCGGTTCAGGTCCCTGGGGCTACTCCTGGATCACTGTGACAGAAACTGAGGGGTCCTTCCAACTTATAGGGAAACTCTTCTTTTATTGGTGACATGGGGTCAATGATGTTGGCTAGATATGAGAGAAAAACACAATAGGGCATATATAATGGTTAGAACAAAATAGAAAATGTTAAACTTGAAAAGTGCCTCCTCTTGTTTTTCCTGCCGCCAGCTCTCATCTCTTCTCTGACAAGGGGTTCAATAGTGAGCACATCTCGAGCACCTTGTATTGATTTCTCCTGTGATCATATCCCAGTAAATGAGGGAGATGTCAGGAATGTAGTGGCTTGTTTGTGTGACTTAGCAACAGCAAATATGAAAGAATTAAGACTGTGGGCCTATTGTAAACTCAGGTGGATCAACACTAAGAGCGGACCATTGAAAAAGAGACAACAATTATGTCCAGAATGAGGCTGGCAACCCTAGGGCCCCCAGCTTGAGGAAGCATAGAGCAGACAAGAATCTACTCAGGGTGGAGGGGCCGGCTGGGGAAGGCCACTCAGAACTGCTTCAAATGAAGAGGACTAGGATGTTTGTTTTAGAGAAGACTCAGAAGGACCACAAGTGCCATCTTCAGATGATGGAAGGATTCTTCATGTATGTGGGAGAAGCACTAGACCTTCCTGGAGCCTCAGAGCTTGGAGTGAGGAGAACTGGTTGGGAAGGCACTCAGACATAGTCAAGGAGAGCACTGGGGAGCAGTTCTGGGCTTCACTACCGGATCCTTTGGAACAAGTGTGAGTCACTATTGTATCTGAGGAGCTCCGATGCTTATTGAAGCCAACTTAGGGCACTAAGAAGTTAATGCTACCCAGGTAGAAGAGAAAGGACAGCTCTCGTTTGGGGCCATTTTCTGTGATCTTCCTTTTTATAAATTGCTGCTAGTCAGGTGACTTTATTTTTCTGCTCTCTTTAAAACATTTTCCCATACCTATTGATCCAACAATTCAACTTTTGAGAGTCTATATTATAGAAATAAAAATACAAGCACATAGTGATCTATGCACAAGGATGGATATGGTTTGATGTAGAATAGTTTAAATTGTAAAAGTGTAAAAACAACCCAAGTGACAATTAAAAGGGAATAATTGAGTACATTCTGGTGTGTATTCATAATATGAACTATTCTGTAGTTACTATAGACATTAAATTAGATCTCTACCTACTATCCTGGAGGGATGGGCAGGATATAGTGTTAAGTGAGAAAAGTGAGAGAAACATGTACAGTATGATCTTATTTGTTAGAATAAATTAAAAATATCTCCACATATATAATATAATCAGTTGGCATATATTTGTGTGAGGCTGGCAAAAGGAGGGGAAGAATATAGATGACAGTTGTTAACATGGGTTGGAGAGTTTAGGGTGGGATGAAGTTGGGGTAGGAACCTGAGACAGATGGGGCAGGATTAGAAACAAAGTGAAGAATGAAGTAGGATTGCCTATCTATCTATCTATCTATCTATCTATCTCTATCTATCTATCTATCATTTATCTACCTATCTCTATCTATCTCTATTAAAGATAGTACTTTAAACAAACTTAAAACAAAGCTGGGAAAGGTTTAAAGATAAATTATTTTGTATTACAACTGAATTTCTAGATATCGTTAAAGATGAATGATATATTTTTCTAAGCTTTTTTCTTTGCTATGTGGAAGGTATCTGTTTTCTCCTAGTGCTTCAGGAAAAAAAAAGATTCTTTTCTTAAATCTAGGGAACATAGGATCAGGTTAGGAGCACTCATCTCAGTTAAGAATTTTGCTAGTTGTTGGTAGGGAAGTAGGGCGTCGAATGAAAAGAGTTCTAACGTGTGTGTGTGTGTGTGTGTGTGTGTGTGTGTGTGTGTGTGTGTGTGATCAGTTTTTCTCTGCTGAGATTATCAGCAAGATGATGCTCTACTTTTTGTAATTTAGATGCTATCAAATCATTTTTAATAATTGTTTTTCATATTAAATTATTCTTATTACACATTCATATTCAAGAACCCTGTGGTTCTTTCTATGTAAAGGATTTGTCTGCATGTGGAGTAGTCCAGACAGTACAGAGTGGATGGCAGTTTAACCCTTGCGTATCTTGAAAGAGGAATTTGGGTAAACGGGATATGTTTCATATTCACATTTGGTTGTAGACTGAGAGCTGATCCCAAGTAGCTTTACTGATACAGAAGCAAGATAAGTGGTATGTCCGATCCCTGGAAATAGTAATGCTAAGTATCTTATTTCCTTAATTTTAAGATGTTCATCTTATATGTTAACTGAAATCTGAATGCATCTCACTACATTCATATGCATTTATCAGAGTGAATATTGCAAATCAGTAGTGATCTTATAATTGAAGGTCTTGGAAGTCCTGTAGAATCCCCATTAGCTGGATGAGTTCGGATATTTGATGCAAATTAGAAACACTCCAGAATCATGAACCTCAACCAGAATTGCAGCCTGCATAGGGTTTTCCCTTCAGGGAAACCAGAAAGTTATAAAGTGTTTTCTTTTTTTTTTCTTTTCTTTTCTTTCTTTTTTTCTTTTCTTTTCTTTTTTGAGACGGAGTTTCACTCTTGCTGCCCAGGCTGGAGTGCAATGGGTGCAATCTCTGCTCACTGCAACCTCTAACCTCCTGGGTTCAAGCGATTCTCCTGCCTCAGCCTCCTGAGTAACTGGGATTACAGGCATGTGCCACCACGCCTGGCTAATTTTTTTTTGTATTTTAGTAGAGACAGTTTCTCCATGTTGGTCAGGCTGGTCTTGAACTCCTGACCTCAGGTGATCTGCCCATCTCGGCCTCCCAAGTGCTGGGATCACAGGTGTGAGCCGCCATGCCCAACCAACAGTATTTATTTTCATACAGGTGACTGCCTTTACAGATAGATAGATAATACTAAAAATCTGCAAAGTAGGATCTGTGCATGGCTGACTCCATCTTTTAAATCTTAATTTTAATTCAGAGGCACTATCATTTTAGGAAAGCTAGTCAAATGCAGTGACATTTTTTTTTCCACCTCACAGGCTAAAAAAATATTTTGTGAGCCCAGCAACTTGAATGGTGCTTATGGGCAATTTATTTGTCACAAGGGTGGGAAGAATCAGAAGAGAAGTGTTCTCTGGAGCTGTGTGCTGAAGAGAACGAAGGAATGAAGGCGAGCTGTGATGTGGAAAAATGAGCTCACTGACTAGGTTGCTGGTGTTCTACATTTGCTCTGGGAGTCCTGTCAAGCATTTTCTTTGAGTTTTGTTGTTGCTGTCGCTTTGTTTTCTTGGGCATCATATCTGCTTCTTCCAGAACAATCACCCCCCGCCCCGGCCCCACTCCCCAGGCTAGTCTGTCAGGCTGCACGGCTGCCTTTCCCGTGTGTGTTTGAGGCCATGGTCTTTTGCTGCTTTTCTCATGCCTTTTCTTTATGATGTTTCAGCTCATCCACCATACACCATGTGCTTTAGAGTGAAATTCTACCCACATGAACCCTTGAAGATTAAAGAAGAGCTCACAAGGTATTTTTTATTTGTTTGTATGTTTAACGTGTGCCTTAACCAGCCAGGACCTCTTTGGTCTTGCAGGCTCCACGGCCTCCTGCCTAAAGCTGATAGTTTCAGTGTTGCAGGCTCAGAACTCAGCGTTTTTGCTTGGAATGCTTCTCTTACACTGAATTGTTTTGGGATTTTTTAAAAAACAATTGTCATTGAGAGTGTAATTAACTGCAGAAAAAAGCACTGGCTATGACGGGGGAGGTGTTCTCTGAAACATCTGACAGTGGGGTGCTAAAAATAATAGGAGGCATCTGTGTTTGAGACATGGGCAAATTCATACCCGGTGCAGTCCCTAGTCTATCTTTTGGATCTCAGCTTTCTAGGAGGGAAAGGATCGCCTGGCAGAATGCACTGTCCGTCATCCTGTCTTCTGCTTGCTGAATGACCGACTGAGAGGCAGGCTTTCCTCCATTCAGACTCTTCTCAGCCCAACTCTCCTGCTTCTGCTGGGGCTACAGCTTCCGTGTACCTTGAGGGGATTGGCTTCCTTGAATAACCTGGGCACATGTGAGCAGGACTTCAGGAGGATGGGAGAGAAAGAGTTGCTGTGCCCTTAGTTCTAGATGAGGCTCTGGCTTGGTGACCACAAAAATCACTTGCTATAATCATCTCTCAAAAGGAGCTGCTTAGGTACAGATAGATGCAACAGAAAAGCAAGTGTAATCGGCTCTGATCATTGGCGGGGGGAGGTTTTTGGGTTCCTGGATATTTTGCTTCCTTGTTATTATCCAGGGTCTCTGGTAAGCTTGACCATTAGTGGCGTGGAGGTAACTTTGGGAGGGAGCAGATGGTTCTGCTCTCTATTATTAATTTGCTCACAGTCATTTAGTAAGGTTTGTGCTGGGGGTGGGAGATGGGGAGAGAGGGGGTGTGTGTGTGGAAACAAGGGTAATAGATAATGGACGTTATAAGCAGTGGTTGGGATTTTGCAATCTGGCCTGGTTTTTTCTTTTTATTGAGGTAAATTCACATGACATAAATTGATCTCAGCATTTTGAAGTGTATAATGCAGTGGCATTCAGTACATTCACAGTGTTAGAACATCTAGTTCTAGAAGTTTTCATCACCCTCAGAAGAAACCATGTACCCCGTAGAAGTCACTCCCTATTCTCCAGCCCAGCCCCCATCCAAGCCCCTGGCAACCACTTTTAGTCTCTATGGATTTGCCCATTCTGGACACTTCATATAAATGGAATGGTACAGTATATAGCCTTAGTCTGATTTTGGATTGAAAATTTTAATTATTTATTTGATAAATTTGTTCTTACTTGCTGTTACTACCCAGGGGTCAGGGACTGAATTAGCTGCCAAAGACAGAGAGAGAGAAGGAGAGAGAGAGCGCTATTTGTCCTGCCCTCAGGGTGCTAACAGTGTAATTAGGAAGATCAAATCAAATCCTAATGCCTCACTTTTGTCATTTGTTCTCTTTATACTTTTGTCTGGAGGATAAAATTGAGTATGTGTCACAATATAAATTACAGGATGACATTTTGTTGTCGAGAAAAGTCCCATTTGAAAGTAAAAGAGCACAGCGTTTCAGTTAATAACCCTGGTTTCGCCCCTCTCAATTGTATTTGCTAACATTTTCCTACCTTTGACTAAATAGCTCAGGTATGAATAGTAGAATATCGTGACCCTTTTGATTTCCAAAGGTAACTAAGATGTTCCACTGCCCTTACACAAGTAGAAATGGACTTTTCTTAGTCAACACAGTCCTTAGGATTCTAAATGAATTGAGAAACTGTGGACTGCCCCAGGTACTTATGGTTTGAATTTCTATCTTGAAGGCATTTAGTTTTTCTGTATGATAAATTGTTATTTTATTATAAGGTTAATCTAAAGTTTGAGAAGAATTTAATATGTGAGAAGTTAAGATCATGTTCATGACCATGCTTAAGAGGAAAGAAATGTTAAGAAAAGGCAAATTTAAAAGTGCAAAATAATAAAAATAACCACAAAAGATGATATTTGAAATCATTTTTCACCCTTTATCTCCCCATTTAAGCAATCATCTTACAATCCTTTAGATTTCTGGGGCTTTTTGTAAATGCTCTATACATTGAATGTTACCAAAAGGATGTTGATTTTAATTTTTTTTTAGAAGAACCATCTTCCATCCATGTAGAAATGCTGTTTTATTAATGGCAGCACAGTAATTTATGATCAGACCCTTGTGTGTTTTTGTTGCTTAATCATTTTGCGCAGGAATGACACTAAAGGGAGATGCATTACTTTTTGGTAGCTATTATATAAAAAAAATGAGCATCCTTCATGTGAAACCATTTACAAGACTCAGTGGATTATGTTGAATCCACAGTAATTCTCGATTATCTCCTGAGATCACTGATACGGGCGCAGCCCCAAACTCTGATGTGAAAGCTGCTTTTCTTTTCTCAGGAAGCTCTTGCCAAATTGATTTCTGAGTTATGGGATTAGAACCCAAGCCTCTCATTTATCAATAAATAGTTATTTGAAACTATTTTTCACTGCCAAACTCATCAAAAAGTAGAAAGAAATTCTTTTATGTTTGATGCACACATTCAATACACAGAAAAGAAACTTCATGGTATTTGGCCTGGTAGTTTACAGTCCTTAAAAAGGGCTAAGATTTAATCATTTAAAGCATTTGTGTGACCTTGCTATTCTGAATAGTCTAGGGCCGGTCCTCAAAGTGAGGTCCCTGAGCCAGCAGCATCAGCATTACCTGGGAGCTTGTTATAAATGCAGATTCTTGGTGTCTGTCCAAGACCTACTGAATCAGAAACCCGCGGGAGTTGGGTTCAGCAACCTATTTTCATAAGCCCTCCAGGTAATTCTGAAGCATGCCAAATTTTGAGAACCACCAGTCTAAGACAATTTGGATTTTCAAAATAGTTTATTTTGGTAGATATTGAAGTATACAGTTTAGTATGTGCACAGATTTGTACCACTAACATGATGATCTGATTCCAAAACATTTTCATCACCCCAGTAGGAAACTTTGTACCCAAGCAGTCATCCAGTATTCTCTCTTCTCCCAAGTTCCTGGCAACCACTCATCTGTTTTCTGTCTCTATATATTTGTCCATTCTGGTTGTTTCATATGAATCAAAGCATGCAATGTGTAGCCTTTTGGGTCTGGCGTCTTTTCACTTTAGCATAATGCTTTCAAAGTTTATCCCTGTTGTAGCATCTTCAGCTTTTTTTTTTGGTTGGATGATATTCCAGTGTATGGATATATCACATTTCTTTTATTTATTCATCAGCTGGGGGACATTTGGCTTGTTTTACCTTTTTTATTTTTATTTTTTGAGATGGAGTCTTTCTCTGTCGCCCAGGCTGGGGTGCAGTGGCGTGATCTCGGCTCACTGCAGCCTCTGCTTCCCGGGTTCAAGCCATTCTCCTGCCTCAGCCTCCCGAGTAGCTGGGATTACAGGCACGAGCCACCACATCCGGCTAATTTTTGTATTTTTAGTAGAGACCAGGCTTTGTCATGTTAGCCAGGCTGGTCTCAAATTCCTGACCTCAGGCTATCTGCCCACCTCAGCCTCCCAAAGTGCTGAGAGTACAGGCATGAGCCACTGAGCCCTGCCCTGTTTTCACTTTCCAGCTACAATGAAAAATGTTATTATGAACATTCATGTACAAGTTTTGGTGAGGGACTAGATTCTGATTTCACTGGGTCTGGGGTAGGATCCAGAGGCCCCACCGATTTAGAACCTTATTACTCAAAGTGTGGCTGATGGAGCTGCACCACAGCATCCCCTGGAACTTATTTGTTTATGTATTTATTTATATTTATTTTTTGAGAGGAGTCTTGCTCTGTCACCCAGGCTGGGAGTGCAGTAGCGCGATCTCAGCTCACTGTAACTTCTGCCTCCTGGGTTCAAGCGATTCTCCTGCCTCAGCCTCCCGAGTAGCTGGGATTACAGGCACGAGCCACCACATCCGGCTAATTTTTGTATTTTTAGTAGAGACCAGGCTTTGTCATGTTAGCCAGGCTGGTCTCAAATTCCTGACCTCAGGCTATCCGCCCACCTCAGCCTCCCAAGTGCTGAGAGTACAGGCATGAGTGTAATATGGTTCCTTTGACAGAATGCATACCAAGCTCCAAATTAAAACTTATTAGGGACTGCCTTTATCCTCTGCACAAAATGTATACTAAACTGGGGACAGAGATTGTCATTTGAGCCTCCACCATGTCCCCAGTGCCCACACAGCACAGTGCACAGCATAAAGCACATGTTGGACAAAGATATGGTGAAGGAAAACATGAGTGAGCCACTGATTCCTTCATGGCTTCAGTGTGCTTTCAGTGAACCAATGGCGCAGAAACAGTGAGCTCCAGTGCTCTAGGGTTTGACAGTGTCCCTGTGACCTTAGCACACTAATCACACTTTCTGATTCTCTACTTCTTCGCCTTTAAAATGGGGATTACAAGTCGCTCCTCCTATGGCTGAGTAAAGATGAAATTACTTGGGCACTAGAGATGTTTATTAGTTGAGGTTCTCCAGAGAAATAGAACCAATAGGCTACACACACACACACACACACACCACACACGCACACATGAACACACATCCTTTCATACATAATGAGAATTATTATAAGGAATTGGCCCATGTGACTCTGGAGGCCAAGGTATCCCATGACCTGCTGTCTGTACCTTGGAGGACCCAGGAAAGCCAGTGGGTGTAGTCAAGGCTGAGAGCCAGAGAGTCAATGTTGTAGATTCCAATCCAAGTTGAAGGTCTGAGAACCAGGAGCACTGAGGATAGAAGATTGATGTCCCAGCTCAAGCATCAGGCAGAGTGAATTCAGCTTCCTCTGCCTTTGTGTGCTATTCAATCCCTCAGTGGATTGCATGAGGTCCACTCACACTGGGGAGGGTCATCTGCTTTACTCAGTCCACCAAGTCAAATGCTAATCTCTTCCAGAAACACCCTTGCCCAGAAAAACTGTTGAACCAGATATCTGGGGTATCCCATGGCTCAATCCAGTTGACATATAAAATTAACCTCACAAGGTGATAACTGGGACTTATTGAGAGATGCTCCCTGCAAACCCCCAAGAAGACGAGAAAGAGAAAAAACGTTGGTTTCTGAGAGTTAAACTCTAAAGTAAGCACGGAAAGAATCTGCACACATCTGTAAAGTTACTCTGCTCAGAAACAGCAGATCCCAGGCCTGAGCCTGGAATGAAAGAACCTTGAGAAGATGAGGAAATTGGAAGACAGCTTGATCGGTGTGGAGTAACAGAAAGGACAGGGACAAAATGAGCCTGAGCCAGGGGTTGCAACTTGGCACCCTGCTCTGCTGCCTGCCTCCCACCCTGCTATTTTTCTGGAAAAACTGGATACATTTAGTCTGCTTTTTAGTGGCAGCACTAGGCTGGAGCTGTGTGGTGGCTGCACCCTTTCTAGGGAGCCGCTGTGTCCCACCCTCCTTCCAGCACTTCTTGCACCAGCACAGGTGACTTGCTCTTGTCACAGGCCACCGTGTGCCTGGTCTCAGTAGACATCTGAGTGTGCCATCCCTGGAGGGCGGAGACTCTACACAGATGGCAGCTCTAGTTGTGAATCAGTTAGTTGCCTTTCTGGCCTCATAATAACTGCAACTGTCTGAGGTTGATTAATGTCTCTCTCTGCCCCTAAGAAATGGTGAGGCTGGCCTTATGTACTGATTGAGTCTGTTTCCCGGCTCTCCATTTGAAACAGAGCTAGGGCAGCATGTGCCTGAGATGCAGGTAGTGATGACGGTGGTCATGGCTATCCTCGTGCGGGAGTTTCTGCCAGGAGTTCTGGCCACTGGGTCCTGTGGGTTTTCCTCATTTCTTCTCATGCCTCTGAAAAGGCAGAGCCTGCTCAGCTTTGGAAGCTGATAAGATCTGCTCGGCAGACACTTCTGCTTTTCTGAATTCAGAGGGCCCCTCTCAGCTTTCCTCTGCTTGTTCTACAACGGGTTGGGCTTGTCTAAGCCAGTCCCTAGAGCTGGGAAAAGCTCTGGTCACCATGGGAGCTAAGCATGAGCAATCCTACTTCTTCCAGACCTCAGCCAAAAGTTAGGGTGACCATTTCTCCTTTTGTATTGCAGGTACCTTTTGTACCTTCAGATTAAAAGGGATATTTTTCATGGCCGCCTGCTGTGCTCCTTTTCCGATGCTGCCTACCTGGGTGCCTGTATTGTTCAAGGTAAGTCTGGTCACA
>NW_022143133.1:0-201 GCF_007565055.1 Rhinopithecus roxellana | reverse complement strand
TCCCATAATAACTGGAGAGAGCTCTCTGAGAAACTGCATTGCCATGTGTGAATGCAACTCACAGAGTTACACGTTTCTCTTCAGTGATCAGTTTGCTAACACAGTTTTCTAGAAATCTGCAATTAGATACTTCATAGCGCAATGAAGCTTACGGTGACAAAGGAAATATACTCAGTGGAAACTAGAAAGAAGCTTTCTTAG
>NW_022143132.1:0-34414 GCF_007565055.1 Rhinopithecus roxellana | reverse complement strand
ATAGGCGGGCACATAGCACAGGCCATCTATTTGCTTCACAAAGCCCCTCTGGCCAGGACCAGGGCGCCTTCAGCCTGAGCTGATGAGGCCAGGGGCACAAGTAGCCCTGTCGCAGATGGAACCCGGGAGAGCAAAGTCAAGCGTCATATCGCCACACATGGCATCATGTGGGGGAATGGGGTTCAAAACCCGCCCTGGTGTTCCAACCATGCTTCTTTCATGCAACCAGGCTCCAAACCCACAGGCTCAATGGCCTCTCCAAAGTCAGGGTGCTGGGAACAGTGGAAAGCTTCTGATTTTCTAGTGTCAGAAACATTCCGAAGATTAACCCGCCAAACCAGGATGCCAAATGGACATGTGTCAAACAGCCACCCACAACAGGACAGTCCCCTCGAGCACCCATGGGACATTCCCCATGACAACCATGTGCCTGGCCACAAAACCAGCCTCAGTGAATGGAGAAGGACTGAGACCAAAGCAGAGGGTTCTTCAGCTGTACTGGCACGAAACTGGAAGTCAACAGTGGAGAAAACTGGGGAAATTCAAAAATATGTGGAAATTACACACCCTAAACCACCAGTGAGTCAAAGAAGAGACCATCAGGAAAATGAAAACTACGTGAGAAGAATGCGAACAATGCACAGCCTGGGCAGCAGCGCGGTGGCTCCGCCTGTCATCCCAGCATATGGGAGGCCGAGGCGGGAGGATCACTTGAGTCCAGGGTTTGAGATCAGCCTGAGAAACATGGTGAAACCTCGTTCTATAAAAAATACAAAAATTAGCCGGTATGGGTTGCACATCTTAATTCCAGCTACTCGGGAGGTTGAGGAATGAGAATGGGTTGAACTGGGTAGAAGTTGCAGTGAGCCAAGATTGCACCACTGCACCCCAGCCTGGGCAATAAAGCAAAACCTTAAAAAAAAAAAAAAAAAAAAAAACACAGCGTATCAAAAACTCCAAGATGCAGATAAGGCAGTGCTGAAAGGGAAATTTATCACTGTAAATGTCTCATTCAAAGAAAATCTCAAATCAAAAACCTAACCTTCCACCTTGAGAAACTAGAAAATGAACTAAATCCAAATGAATAAAAGGAAGAAAATAATAACTGTGAGCGTGGAAATGGGAAGTAAAACTACAGAGATGAAGGAAAAACAAACGAGATAGTCAACACGACCCAAGTGGGTTTTGTGAAAATAATAACAAAGTTGACAAGTCTTTCACAAGACTGCCCAAAAAAAAAAGATGGGACACAAATGACTCAGAGACTGAGCACCATGGATCACGCCGTCATCCCAGCGCTTTGTGAGGCGAGGTGGAAGGATCGCTGGGCCAGCATTCAACACCAGCCTGGGGGGAAACATGATGAGACATAATAGATACAGGTATCAAATATAGGAAGATAATAGATAGAATAGATACAGGTATAAAATATAGAGACATATAATAGATATAGGTATAAAATGAAGACATAATACAGGTATAAAATATAATACAGGAACAAAATACAGATATAATAGACATAGGTATAAAATATAAATAGATATAGGTATAAAATATAGATATAATATATAGATATAAAATATAGATATAATAGATATAGGTATAAAATATAGATATAATAGAAATAGGTTTAAAATATAGACATAATATAATAGATACAGGTATAAAATATAGATATATAGGTATAAAATATAGATATACAGATATAGATATATAATATATATATAATAGACATAATAGACATAGGTATAAAACACAATAGACATAGGTATAAAATATAGACATCATGGATATAATAGATATAGGTATAAAATAGAGACATAATAGATATAGGTAAAAAATATAATACATATAGGTATAAAATATAGGCATAATATACATAGGTATAAAATATAGAAAATAAATATGGATAGAGGTGTAAAATATATACATGATCGATATAATAGATACAGGTATAAAATATAGACATAATAGATATAGGTATAAAATAGATATAATAGAGATATAAAATATAGACATAATAGATATAATAGATATTGGTATGAAATACAGACATAATAGATATAGGTATACAATGTAGACATAATAGATATAATATAGGTATAAAATATAGACATAAAAGATAAAAGTATAAAATATAGACATTATAGATATAGAGGTATAAAATATAGACATAATAGATATAATAGATATAGGTATAAAATATAGACATAGAGGTATAAAATATAGACATAACAGATATAATAGATATAGGTATAAAATATAGACATAAGAGATATAATAGATATAGGTATGAAATACAGATAATATAGATATAGGTATAAAATATAGATACATATAGGAATGAAATATAGACATGAAAGATATAGATATAAAATATAGATATAGGTATAAAATATAGAGATAATATAACAAATATAGGTATAAAATATAGATATAATAGATACAGGTATGAAATATAGACATCATAGATATAATAGAGGTATAAAATATAGACATAATAGATATAATAGAGGTATAAAATATAGAAATAATAGAAAAAATAGAGACATAAAATATACAAATAATAGATACAGTAGATATAGTTATAAAATATAGACATAAGAGATATAAGATATAGGTATAAAATATAGACATAATAGATATGATAGATACAGGTATAAAATATAGATATATAATAGATATAGGTATAAAAAATAGACATAATAGATATAGGCATAAAATATAGACAGATATAATAGATATAGGTATAAAATATAGATATAATAGATATAATTGCTATAGGTATAAAATATAGATGTAATAGATATAGGTATAAAATAGAGATGTAATAGATATAATACAGATAGATAGATATAATAGATATAATTATATATATAATATATACATATACATCAAATATAGATATAAAAGATATAGGTATAAAATATAGACATAATAAATATAGACATATAGATATAAAATATAGACATAATAGATATAATAGATATAGTTATAAAATATAGACATAATAGATATAGGTATAAAATATAGACATAATAGATATAGTTATAAAATATAGACATAATAGACATAATAGAGGTATAAAATATAGATATAATAGATATAATAGAGGTGTAAAATATAGACAATAGATATAAGATACAGGTATAAAATATAGACATAATAGATATGATAGATATAAAACATAGACATAATAGATACGTTAGATATAGGTATCAAATACAGACATAATCGATATAGGTATCAAATATAGATCTAATAGATATAATACATATAAGTATAAAATATAGATGAAATAAAATAGAGGTATAAATATAGATATAATAGATATAGGTATAAAATATAGATATAATGGATATAATAGATATAAGTATAAAATATAGACATAATAGATATAATAGATACACGTATAAAATAAAGACAGATATATATAGGTATAAAATGAAGGCATAATAGATATAATAGATATAGATATAACATATAGACATAATAGAGGTATAAAATATAGACATAATAGGTATAGCTATAAAATACAGACATAATGGATATAACAGATAGAGGTAAAAAATATAGACATAATGGATATAATAGATATAGATATAATAGATATAGGTATAAAACATAGACATAATAGATATAATAGAGGTATAAAATATAGACTTATTATAGGTATAAAATATAGACATAATAGATATAGTAGATATAGGTATAAAATATAGACATAATGGATATAATAGATAGGGACATAATAGATATAGATAAAGGTTTAAAATATAGACATAATAGATATAACAGATATAGGTATAAAATCTGGACATAATATATATAATGCATAGAGGTATAAAAAAGATATAATAGACATTACAGATAGATGTATAAATTATAGACATAATAGATACTATTGCTAGAGGTAAAATATACACATAATAAATATAGATACAGGTATAAAATATAGACATAATAGATATAGGTATAAAATATAGACATAATAGATATAATAGAAGTATAAAATACAGACATAATAGATATAAAATATGGACATAGTAGATAGAGTAGATATAGGTATAAAATATAGACATAATAGACAGATATAGGTATAAAATATAGACGTAATAGATATAATAGAGGAATAAAATATAGACATAATAGATATAATTGATATAGGTAGAAAATATAGACATAATAGATACAGGTATAAAATATAGATATAATGGATATAATAGATATAGGTATAAAATAGAGACATAATGGATATACTAGATACAGGTATAAAATATAGACATTATAGGTATAATAGATATAGGTATAAAATATAGACATAATAGATATAGGTATAAAATATAGATATAATGGATATAATAGGTATAGGTATAAAATATGGACATAATAGATATCATAGAGGTATAAAATATAGATATAATAGATATAATAGATATAGGTATAAAATATTCACATAATAGAGATAATACATATAGGTATAAAATACAGATATAATAGATGAAGGTATGAAATATAGATATAATAGATATAATAGGTATAGGTATAACATATGGACATAATAGAAATAATAGATATAGGTATAAAATATAGACATAATAGATATAGTTATAAAATATAGACATAAAACATAGGTATAATATTTAGACATAATAGATATAATAGATACAGGTATAAAGTATAGACATAAGAGATATAATAGATATAGTTATAAATATAGACATAATAGACATAATAGATATAGGTATAAAATATAGACATAGATATAATACAGGTATAAAATATAGACATAATAGATATAATTGATATAGGTAGAAAATATAGACATAATACATATAATAGGTATAGGTATAAAGTGTAGACCTTATAGATATAGATATAAAATATAGACATAATAGATATAGGTATAAAATATAGACATAATAGATAGATATAGGTATGAAATACAGACATAATAGATATAGGTATAGGTATAAAATATAGACATAATAGACATAGGGATGAAACATAGTCATAATAGATATAATAGACGTAGGTATAAAATATAGACATTATAAATATAATAGATGTAGGTATAAAATATACACAGATATAATAGATATAGGTGTAAAATATATACATAATAGATATAGATACAAAATATAGACATAATATATATAATGGATATAGATATAAAATATAGACATAGTTATAATAGATATAGTTATAAAATATAGACATAACAGATATAGGTATAATATTTAGACATAATAGATATAATAGATATAGGTATAAAATACAGACATAATAGATATAACAGATATAGGTATAAAATATACAGTTAGTAGATATAATAGATATAGGTATAAAATAAAGACATAATAGATATAATAGATATAGTTATAAAATATAGACGTAATAGATATTATAGATATAGGTATAAAATATAAACATAATAGATATAATAGATATGGGTATAAAATATAGACAATAGATATGATAGATATAGGTATGAAATACAGACATAATAGATATAATGAATATAGGTATAAAATATAGACATAATAGATATATAGGTATAAAATATAGACATAATAGATATGATAGATAAAGGTATAAAATATAGATATAAAGGATATAATAGATATAGGTATAAAATATAGACATAATAGATATAATAGCTATAGGTATAAAACATAGACATAATAGATATAATAGATACAGTATAAAATATACATATAATGGATATAATGGATATGGGTATCAAATATATAATAGACATAGGTATAAAATATAGATATAGTGGATATAATAGATATAGGTATAAAATATAGATATAATATAGGTATAAAATATAGACATAATAGATATAATAGATAAAGATATAAAATATAGACATAGTTGATATAATAGATATTGGTATAAAATATAGACATAATAGATATAGGTATAAAATATAGACATAATAGATATAATAGATATAGCTATAAAATATAAACTTACGAGGTATAATAGATATAGGTATAAAATATAGACATAATAGATATAATAGATATAGGTATAAAATATAGACATAATAGATATAGGTATAAAATATAAACATAAGAGATACAATAGATATCGGGACAAAATATAGACATAACAGATATAATAGATATAGGTATAAAATATAGACATAATAGATATAATAGATACAGGTATAAAATATAGATATAATAGATATAAAATGTAAATATAGATATAATAGATAAAGGTATGAAATATAGATATAATAGATATCGGTATAAAATATAGTTATGATAGATATAGGTATAAAATATAGACATAATAGATATAATAGATACAGGTATAAAATATAGGCATAATAGATATAATAGATATAGGTATAAAATAGAGACATAATAGATATAGGTATAAAATATAGACATAATAGATATAGGTATGAAATATAGACATAAAGATATAATTGATATACTTATAAAATATACACGGAATAGGTATAATAGATATAGGTGTAAAATATAGACATAATAGATATAGCTATAAAATAGACATAATATATATAATGTATATAGTTATAAAATATAGACATAATATATGGTTATAAAATATAGACATAATAGTTATAATAGATATAGGTATAAAATATAGACATAATAGATATAGGTATAAAATATAGACATAATGGATATAATAGATATAGGAATAAAATATAGACATAAGAGATATAATAGATATAGGTATAAAATATACACATAATGGATATAATAGATATAGGTATAAAATATAGACATATTAGATATAGGTATAAAATAGAGACATAATAGATATAATAGATACAGTTTTAAAATATAGACGTAATAGATATTATAGATGTAGGTATAAAATATAAACATAATAGATATAATAGATATGGGTATAAAATATAGACAATAGATATAATAGATAGAGGTATGAAATGCAGACATAATAGATATAATAGATATAGGTATAAAATATAGACATAATAGATATGATATATAGAAGTATAAAATATAGACAAAATAGATATAATAGATACAGGTATAAAATATAGATATAATTGATATAAGTAAAAAATATATATATAATAGATATACATATAAAAAATAGATATAATAGATACAGGTATAAAATATAGACAATAGATATAGATATAGGTATAAAATATAGATATAATAGATATAATTATAAAAAATATAAATATAATATAAGTGATATAGGTAAAAAACACATTATAATGTATACAGGTATAAAATATGGTTATAATATAGGTATAAAATATAGATATAATAGACATAATAGATATAGGTATAAAATAGAGACATAATAGTTATAATAGATATAGGTATATAATATAGATATAATAGATATAATAGATATAGGCATAAAACATAGACATAATAGTTATAATAGATATAGGTATGAAATAAAGACATAAGAGATATAATAGATATAGGTGTAAAATATAGACATAATAGATATGATATATATAGGTATGAAATATAGACATAATAGATATAATAGATATAGGTATGAAATATAGATATAATAAATATAACAGATATATATGTATAAAAAATAGATATAATAGACACAGGTATAAAATATAGACAATAGATATAATAGATATAGATATATAATATAGATAGAATAGATATAATTATAAAATATAAATATAATAGATTTAATAGATATAGGTAAAAAATATAGATATAATGGATATAGGTATAAAATATGGTTATAATAGATATAGGTATAAAATATAGATATAATAGATACAGGTATAAAGTACAGACACAATAGATATAATAGATATAGGTATAAAATATAGACATAATGGGTACAATAGAAATAGGTATAAAGTATAGACATAATAGATATAATAGATATAGGTATGAAATATAGACATAATAGATATAATAGATATAGGTATAGAATATAGACATAATAGATATAATAGATATAGATATAAGATATAGACATAATAGATATAAAAGATATAGGTATAAAATATAGACATAATAGATATAATAGATATAGTTATAAAACATAGACATAATAGATATAGTAGATACAGGTATAAAATATAGATATAATAGATATAGGTATAAAATATGGATATAATAGATGTACGTATAAAAAATAGATATAATTGATACAAGTATAAAATATTGACAATAGATATAATAGATATAGGTATAAAATATAATAGATATAATAGATATAGGTATGAAATATAGATAAAATGGATATAGGTATAAAATATAGACATAATAGATATAGGTATAAAATATGGACATAAAGATATAATAGATATACGGATAAAATATACACAGAATAGATGTAATAGATATAGGTGTAAAATATAGACATAATAGATATAGATATAAAATATAGACAGAATATATATAATGGATATAGATATAAAATATAGACATAATATATAGTTCTGAAATATAGACATAACAGATAAAATAGATATAGGTGTAAAATATAGACATAATATATAGTTATAAAATATAGACCTAATAGTTATAATAGATATAGGTATAAAATATAGACATCATAGATATAAGTATAATATTCAGACATAATAGATATAATAGATATAGGTATAGAATAAAGACATAATAGATATAATAGATATAGGTGTAAATTATTCACATAATAGATATAATAGATATAGGTACAAAATATAGACATAATGCATCTAATAGACATAGGTATAAAATATAATAGGTATGAGTATAAAATATAGACATAATAGATATAATAGATATAGGTATAAAATATTGATATAATTGATAAAATAGATATAGGTATAAAATATTGACATAATAGATATAATATATAGGTATAAAATATAGACATATATAGGTATAAAATATAGACATAATAGGTATAATAGATATAGGTATGAAATATAGACTTAATATATATAATAGATATAGGGATAAAATATAGGTATAAAATATAGACATAATAGATGTAATAGATATATGTGTTAAATATAAACATAATAGATATAATAGATAAACGTATAAAATGTAGACGTAATATATATAATAGATATAGGTATACAAGGTAGACATAATAGATATAATAGACATAGGTATAAAATATAGACATAACAGATATAATAGATATACGTATAACATATAAACATGATAGTTGTAATAGATATAGGCATAAAATATAGACATAATAGATATAAGTATAAAATATAGACATAATAGATACAATAGATATAGTTATAAAATATTGACAGATACAGGTGTAAAACATAGACATGATAGATAAAATAGATATCGGTATAAAATATGGACATAATAGACGTAGGAACAAAATATAGACATAATAGATATGGGTACGAAATATAGACATAATATATATAATAGATATACGTAAAAAATATAGACATAATAGATATAATAGATATTGGTATAAAATATATACATAATAGATATATTATATATAGGTATAACATATAGACATAATAGATATATTAGATATAGGTATAACATATAGACATAATAGATATAATAGATATAGGTATAAAATAGAGACATAATAGATACAATTAATACAGGTATAAAATATAGCCATAACAGATATAATAGAGATAGGTATAAAATAGAGATATAATAAATATAGGTATAATATATAGATATAATAGATATAATAGATATAGGAATAAAATATAGATATAATAGATAAAATAGATATAGGTATAAAATATAGATATAACAGATATAGATATAAAATACAGATATAATAGATATATGTATAAAATAGATATAATATAGGTATAAAATACAGATATAACAGATGTAATAGATATAGGTTTAAAATATAGACATAATAGATATAGGTATAAAATTTACTCATAATAGATATAATAGATATAGGTATAAAATATAGACATAATAGATATAATAGATATAGGTATAACAAATACACATAATAGATATAATAGATATAGGTATAAAATGTACACATAATAGATATAATAGATATAAGTATAAAATATAGACTTGATATAATAGATATAGGTATAGAATATAGACATAATAGATGTAGGTATAAAATATAGACATAATAGATAGATATACGTATAAAATGTAGACATAATAGCTATAGGTATAAAATATAGACATAATAGATATAATAGATACAGGTATGAAATATAGACAGATATAATAGATATAGGTATAAAATATAGACATAATAGATATAATAGAGATATAAAATATAGACATAATAGATAGAGGTATAAAATATAGACATAATAGATATAACATATATAGTTCTAAAATATAGACATAATAGTTATAATACATATAGGTATAAAATATAGACATAATAGTTATAGGTATAAAATACAGACATAATAGATATAATAGATATTGGTATTAAATATAGACATAATAGATATAGGTATAAAATATAGACATAATAGATAAAATAGATATAGGTATAAAATGTAGACATAATAGATATAATAGATATACGTAGAAAATACAGACATAGTAGATATAATAGAGGTATAAAACATAGACATAATAGATATAATCGATAAAGGTATAAAGTATAGACATAATAGACATAGGTATAAAATATAGATATAATAGATATAATAGATATAGGTATATAATATAGACATAATAGGTATAGGTATAAAATATGGACATAATTGAGATACTAGATATAGGTATAAAATATGGACATAATTGATATAATAGATATAGGTATAAAATATAGACATAATAGATACAATAGATATAGGTATCAAATATAGACATAATAGATATCACAGATAGAGGTATAAAATATAGACATAATAGATATAGGTATAAAATATAGACATAAGACATATAATAGATATATTTATAATATATAGCCATAAGGCCGGGCGCGGAGGCCCAAGCCTGTAATCCCAGCACTTTGGGAGGCCGAGACGGGCGGATCACGAGCTCAGGAGATCGAGACCCTCCTGGCTAACACGGTGAAACCTCGTCTTTACTCAAAAAATACAAAAAAATTGTCGGGCGAGGTGGCAGCCGCCTGTAGTCCCAGCTACTCGGGAGACTGAGGCAAGAGAATGGCTTAAACCCGGGAGGCGGAGCTTGCAGTGAGCTGAGATCCGGCCACTGCACCCCAGCCTGGGCGACAGAGCGAGACTCTGTCTCAAAAAATAAAAAATAAAAAAATAAAATAAAATATAGGCATAAGACTTATAATAGATATAGGTATAAAATATAGAAATAATAGACACAGGCATGAACTATAGACATAATAGATATAATAGATATAAGTATAAAATATAGACATAATATGTGTAGGTATAAAATATAGACATAATAGATATATCAGATATAGGTATAAAATATAGATAAATAGATATAATACAAATAGGTATAAAATATAGACACAATAGATATAATAGATATAGGTATAAAATACAGATATAATAGGTATAATAGATATAGATATAAAATATAGATATAAGAGATATAGGTATAAAATATGGTTCTAATAGATATAGGTATAAAATATAGATATAATAGATATATGAGATATTGGTATTAAACATAGACATAATAGTTATAGTAGATACAGGTATAAAATATAAATATAATAGATAGAGTTATAAATATAGATATAATAGATATAATAGATGTGCGAATAAAAAATAGATATAATAGATACAGGTATAAAATATAGAGAATAGATATAATAGATATAGGTATAAAATATAGATATAATAGATGTAATTATAAAATATAAATATAATAGGTATAATACATATAGGTATAAAATATAGATATAATAGATCTAGGTATAAAATATAGTTATAATAGATTTCGGTATAAAATATAGATATAATAGATATAATAGATATACGTATAAAATATAGATATAATAGATATAAGTATAAAATATAGATATAATAGACATAATTATAAAATATATATAATAGATATAATAGATACAGGTATGAAATATAGTTGTAAGAAATATAGGTATAAAATATAATTACAATAGATATAGGTATAATATAT
The DNA here is from genome assembly GCF_007565055.1 of Rhinopithecus roxellana. Taxonomy (NCBI): domain Eukaryota; kingdom Metazoa; phylum Chordata; class Mammalia; order Primates; family Cercopithecidae; genus Rhinopithecus; species Rhinopithecus roxellana. The sequence goes on along the minus strand of NW_022143132.1, from coordinate 22,352 downwards.
AGATATAATAGATATAATAGAGGTATAAAATATAGACATAATAGATATAATAGTTATAGGTATAAAATATAGACATAATAGATATTATAGATATAGGTATGAAATGTAGATATAATAGATATAATAGATATAGGTATAACATATAGACATAATAGATATAATAGATATAGGTATAAAATACAGACATAATAGCTATAATAGATATAGGTACAAAATATATACATAATAGATACAGGAATAAAATATAGACATAATAGATATAAAAGATATAGGTATAAAATATAGACATAATAGGAATAGGTATAAAATATAGACATAATGGATATAATAAATATGGGTATAAAATACAGATATAATAGATATAGGTATAAAATATAGACATAATATTTATAATATATTTAGGTATAAAATATTGACATAATAGACATAATAGATAGATGTATAAAATGTAGACATAATAGATATAGTATATATAGTTATAAAATATTGACATAATACATATAGTTATAAAATATAGATATAATAAATATAATAGAAATAGGTATAAAATATAGATACAATAGTTATAATAGATAAAGGTAGAAAATATAGACATGGGGGGACGGAGCAAGATGGCCGAATACGAACAGCTGCAGTCTCCAACTCCCAGCGCGAGCGACACAGAAGACCGGTGATTTCTGCATTTTCAACTGAGGTACTGGGGTCATCTCACTAGGGAGTGCCGGACAATCGATGCTGGTCAGCTGCTGCAGCCTGACCAGCGAGAGCTGAAGCAGGGCGAGGCATCGCCTCACCTGGAAGCGCAAGGGGGAAGGGGATCCGTTTTCCTAACCAGGGGAACTGAGACACACAACTCCTGGAAAATCGGGTAACTCCCACCCCAATACTGCGCTGTAAGCATACAGGCACACCAGGAGAATATATCCCACACCTGGTCAGGAGGGTCCCACGCCCACGAAGCCTCCCTCACTGCTAACACAGCAGTCTGCCGCGATCTATCCGCAAGGCAGCAGCGAGGCTGGGAGAGGGGCGCCCGCCATTGCTGAGGCTTAAGTAGGTAAACAAAGCCGCTGGGAAGCTCGAACTGGGTGGAGCTCACAGCAGCTCAAGGAAGCCTGCCTGTCTCTGTAGTCTCCACCTCTGGGGACAGCGCACAGCTGAAGACCAACAGGGGAAGTAGCGGGAGCCGGTGCAGACGCGAACGACTCTGTCTGACAGCTTTGGGGAGAGCCGCGGATCTCCCAACGTGGAGGTTGAGATCTGAGAACGGACAGACTGCCTGCTCAGGTGTGTCCCTGACCCCTGAGTAGCCTAGCTGGGAGAAATCCCCCACTAGGGGCAGTCTGACACCCCACACCTCACAGGGTGGAGTACACCCCTGAGAGGAAACTTCGAAAGGAAGAATCAGACAGGTACACTCGCTGTTCAGCAATATTCTATCTTCGGCAACCTCTGCTGCTGATACCCAGGCAAACAGGGTCTGGAGTGGACTTCAAGCAATCTCCAACAGACCAACAGACAGTCCTTCTGACTGTCAGAAGGAAAACTATCAAACAGGAAGGACACCTATACCAAAACCCCATCAGTACGTCACCACCATCAAAGACCAGAGACAGATAAAACCACAAAGATGGGGAAGAAGCAGGGCAGAAAAGCTGGAAATTCAAAAAATAAGAGCGCATCCCCCCTGCAAAGGAGCGCAGCCCATCGCCAGCAACGGATCAAAGCTGGTCAGAGAATGACTTGGACGAGAGGAGAGAAGAAGGCTTCAGTCCATCAAACTTCTCAGAGCTAAAGGAGGAATTACGTACCCAGCGCAAAGAAACTAAAAATCTTGAAAAAAGAGTGGAAGAATTGACAGCTAGACTAATGAATGCAGAGAAGATCATTAACGAAATGACAGAGATGAAAACCATGACACGAGAAATACGTGACAAATGCACAAGCTTCAGTAACCGACTCGATCAACTGGAAGAAAGAGTATCAGCGATTGAAGATCAAATGAGTGAAATGAAGCGAGAAGAGAAACCAAAAGAAAAAAGAAGAAAAAGAAATGAGCAAAGCCTGCAAGAAGTATGGGATTACGTAAAAAGACCAAATCTACGTCTGATTGGGGTGCCTGAAAGTGAGGGGGAAAATGGAACCAAGTTGGAAAACACTCTTCAGGATATCATCCAGGAGAACTTCCCCAACCTAGTCGGGCAGGCCAACATTCAAATTCAGGAAATACAGAGAACGCCACAAAGATACTCCTCCAGAAGAGCAACTCCAAGACACATAATTGCCAGATTCACCAAAGTTGAAATGAAGGAAAAAATCTTAAGGGCAGCCAGAGAGAAAGGTCGGGTTACCCACAAAGGGAAGCCCATCAGACTAACAGCAGATCTCTTGGCAGAAACTCTACAAGCCAGAAGAGAGTGGGGGCCAATATTCAACGTTCTTAAAGAAAAGAATTTTAAAGCCAGAATTTCATATCCAGCCAAACTAAGTTTCATAAGTGAAGGAGAAATAAAATCCTTTACAGATAAGTAAATGCTTAGAGATTTTGTCACCACCAGGCCTGCCTTACAAGAGACCCTGAAGGAAGCCCTGAACATGGAAAGGAACAACCGGTACCAGCCATCGCAAAAACATGCCAAAATGTAAAGACCATCGAGGCTAGGAAGAAACTGCATCAACTAACGAGCAAAATAACCAGTTAATATCATAATGGCAGGATCAAGTTCACACATAACCATATTAACCTTAAATGTTAATGGACTAAATGCTCCAATTAAAAGACACAGACTGGCAAACTGGATAAAGAGTCAAGACCCATCAGTCTGCTGTATTCAGGAGACCCATCTCACATGCAGAGACATACATAGGCTCAAAATAAAGGGATGGAGGAAGATCTACCAAGCAAATGGAGAACAAAAAAAAGCAGGGGTTGCAATCCTTGTCTCTGATAAAACAGACTTTAAACCATCAAAGATCAAAAGAGACAAAGAAAGCCATTACATAATGGTAAAGGGATCAATTCAACAGGAAGAGCTAACTCTCCTAAATATATATGCACCCAATACAGGAGCACCCAGATTCATAAAGCAAGTCCTTAGAGACTTACAAAGAGACTTAGACTCCCATACAATAATAATGGGAGACTTCAACACTCCGCTGTCAACATTAGACAGATCAACGAGACAGAAAGTTAACAAGGATATCCAGGAATTGAACTCATCTCTGCACCAAGCGGACCTAATAGACATCTATAGAACTCTCCACCCCAAATCAACAGAATATACATTCTTCTCAGCACCACATCGCACTTATTCCAAAATTGACCACATAATTGGAAGTAAAGCACTCCTCAGCAAATGTCAAAGAACAGAAATTATAACAAACTGTCTCTCAGACCACAGTGCAATCAAACTAGAACTCAGGACTAAGAAACTCAATCAAAACCGCTCAACTACATGGAAACTGAACAACCTGCTCCTGAATGACTACTGGGTACATAACGAAATGAAAGCGGAAATAAAGATGTTCTTGGAAACCAATGAGAACAAAGATACAACATACCAGAAGCTCTGGGACACATTTAAAGCAGTGTGTAGAGGGAAATTTATAGCACTAAATGCCCACAAGAGAAAGCAGGAAAGATCTAAAATTGACACTCTAACATCACAATTAAAAGAACTAGAGAGGCAAGAGCAAACACAATCAAAAGCTAGCAGAAGGCAAGAAATAACTAAGATCAGAGCTGAACTGAAGGAGATAGAGACACAAAAAACCCTCCAAAAAATCAATGAATCTAGGAGTTGGTTTTTTGAAAAGATCAACAAAATTGACAGACCGCTAGCAAGGCTAATAAAGAAGAAAAGAGAGAGGAATCAAACAGATGCAATAAAAAATGATAAAGGGGATATCACCACTGACCCCACAGAAATACAAACTACCATCAGAGAATACTATAAACGCCTCTACGCAAATCATCTAGAAAATCTAGAAGAAATGGATAATTTCCTGGACACTTACACTCTCCCAAGGCTAAACCAGGAAGAAGTTGAATCCCTGAATAGACCAATAGCAGGCTCTGAAATTGAGGCAACAGTTAATAGCCTACCCACCAAAAAAAGTCCAGGATCAGATGGATTCACAGCTGAATTCTACCAGAGGTACAAGGAGGAGCTGGTACCATTCCTTCTGAAACTATTCGAATCAATAGAAAAAGAGGGAATCCTCCCTAACTCATTTTATGAGGCCAACATCATCCTGATACCAAAGCCTGGCAGAGACAGAACAAAAAAAGAGAATTTTAGACCAATATCCCTGATGAACATCGATGCAAAAATTCTCAATAAAATACTGGCAAACCGGATTCAGCAGCACATCAAAAAGCTTATCCACCATGATCAAGTGGGCTTCATCCCCGGGATGCAAGGCTGGTTCAACATTCGCAAATCAATAAACGTAATCCAGCATATAAACAGAACCAAAGACAAGAACCACATGACTGTCTCAATAGATGCAGAAAAGGCTTTTGACAAAATTCAACAGCCCTTCATGCTAAAAACGCTCAATAAATTCGGTATTGATGGAACGTACCTCAAAATCATAAGAGCTATTTATGACAAACCCACAGCTAATATCATACTGAATGGGCAAACACTGGAAAAATTCCCTTTGAAAACTGGCACAAGACAGGGATGCCCTCTCTCACCACTCCTATTCAACATAGTGTTGGAAGTTCTGGCTAGGGCAATCAGGCAAGAGAAAGAAATCAAGGGTATAGAGTTAGGAAAAGAAGAAGTCAAATTGTCCCTGTTTGCAGATGACATGATTGTATATTTAGAAAACCCCATCGTCTCAGCCCAAAATCTCCTTAAGCTGATAAGCAACTTCAGCAAAGTCTCAGGATACAAAATTAATGTGCAAAAATCACAAGCATTCTTATACACCAGTAACAGACAAGCAGAGAGCCAAATCAGGAATGAACTTCCATTCACAATTGCTTCAAAGAGAATAAAATAACTAGGAATCCAGCTTATAGGGGATGTTAAGGACCTCTTCAAGGAGAACTACAAACCACTGCTCAGTGAAATCAAAGAGGACACAAACAAATGGAAGAACATACCACGCTCATGGATAGGAAGAATCAATATCGTGAAAATGGCCATACTCCCCAAGGTTATTTATAGATTCAATGCCATCCCCATCAAGCTACAAATGAGTTTCTTCACAGAATTGGAAAAAACTGCTTTAAAGTTCATATGGAACGAAAACAGAGCCCGCATTGCCAAGACAATCCTAAGTCAAAATGACAAAGCTGGAGGCGTCACGCTACCTGACTTCAAAATATACTACAAGGCTACAGTAACCAAAACAGCATGGTACTGGTACCAAAACAGAGATATAGAACAATGGAACAGAACAGAGTGCTCAGAAATAACACCGCACATCTACAGCCATCTGATCTTTGACAAACCTGAGAGAAACAAGAAATGGGGAAAGAATTCCCTATTTAATAAATGGTGCTGGGAAAATTGGCTAGCCATAAGTAGAAAGCTGAAACTGGATCCTTTCCTTACCCCTTATACGAAGATTAATTCAAGATGGATTAGAGACTTAAATGTTAGACCTAATACATAAAAACCCTAGAAGAAAATCTAAGTAGTACCATTCAGGACATAGGCATTGGCAAGGACTTCATATCTAAAACACCAAAAGCAATGGCAGCAAAAGCCAAAATTGACAAATGGGATCTAATTAAACTAAAGAGCTTTTGCACAGCAAAAGAAACTACCATCAGAGTGAACAGGCAACCTACAGAATGGGAGAAAATTTTTGCAACCTACTCATCTGACAAAGGGCTAATATCCAGAATCTACAAAGAACTCAAAGAAATACATGAGAAAAAAACAAACAACCCCATCAAAAAGTGGGGAAAGGATATGAACAGACATTTCTCAAAAGAAGATATTCATACAGCCAACAGACACATGAAAAAATGCTCATCATCACTCGCCATTAGAGAAATGCAAATCAAAACCACAATGAGATACCATCTCACACCAGTTAGAATGGCAATCATTAAGAAGTCAGGAAACAACAGGTGTTGGAGAGGATGTGGAGAAATAGGAACACTTTTACACTGTTGGTGGGATTGTAAACTAGTTCAACCATTATGGAAAACAGTATGGCAATTCCTCAAGGATCTAGAACTAGATGTACCATATGACCCAGCCATCCCACTACTGGGTATATAAGCAAAAGATTTTAAATTATTCTACTACAAAGACACATGCACACGAATGTTTATTGCGGCACTATTCACAATAGCAAAGACTTGGAATCAACCCAAATATCCATCTGTGACAGACTGGATTAAGAAAATGTGGTACATATACACCATGGAATACTATGCAGCCATAAAAAAGGATGAGTTTGCGTTATTTGTAGGGACATGGAAGCAGCTGGAAACCATCATTCTTAGCAAACTATCACAAGAACAGAAAACCAAACACCACATGTTCTCACTCATAGGTGGGAACTAAACAATGAGATCACTTGGACTCAGGAAGGGGAACTTCACGCACTGGAGTCTATCATGGGGAGGGGGGAGGAGGGAGGGATTGCAATGGAGAGATATACATGATATAAATGATGAATTCATGGGTGCTGACGAGTTGATGGGTGCAGCACACCAACATGGCGTAAATATACATATGTAACAAACCTGCAAGTTATGCACATGTACACTAAAACTTAAAGTATAATTAAAAATAATAATAATTAATAAAAAAAAATATAGAGATAATAGATATAATGGATATAGGTATAAAATACAGACATAATAGATATACGTATAAAATGTAGACATAATAGATATAATAGATACAGGTATAAAATACAGACATAATAGATATAGATATAAAATACAGACATAATAGATACAATAGATAGAAGGATAAAATATGGACATAATGGATATAATAGAGGTATAAAATATAGATATAATAGATATAAGAGAGAGAGGTATAAAATATAGACATAATAGATATAATAGATATAGGTATAAAATATAGACATAATAGCAATATTTAGGTATAAAATATTGACATAATATAGTTATAAAATATATATATAATAAATATAATAGACAGGTATAAAATATAGATATAATACTTATAATAGATTTACGTATAAAACATAGACATAATAGATATAATAGATATAGGTATAAAGAATAGACATAATTTATATAGATAAAAAATATAGACAATATATAATAGATATAGGTATAAAATATAGACATAATAGATACAATAGATATAGGTATAAAATATAGATATAATAGACATAGGTATCAAGTATAGATGTAATAGATATAATAGATAAAGGTATAAAATATAGAAATACATAATAGATATATGTATAAAACGTAGACATAATGGATATAGATATAAAACATAGATATAATAGATAAAGGTATAAAATATAGACATAATAGATATAATACATATAGGTATGAAATATAGATATAATGGATATAGGTATGAAATATAGATATAATGGATATAATAGATATAGATATAAAGTATAGACATAAGAGATATAGGTATAAACTATAGACATAATAAATATAATAGTTATAGGTATAAAATATAGACATAATAGATATAATAAATATAAGTATAAAATATAGACATAATAGATATAATAAATATAGGTATATAATATATACGTAATAGATACAGGTATAAAATATAGACATAATAGCTATAATAGATACAGGTATGAAATATAGACATAAGATATAATACATATAGGTATAAAATATACACATAATAGATATAATAGAGTTATAAAATATAGACATAATGGATATACTAGATATAGACATAATAGATATAATAGATATAGGTATAAAATCTAGACACCATAGATATAATAGATATAGGTATAAAACATAGACATAATAGATATAGGTATAAAATATAGACATAATAGATATAATAGATATAGGTATAAAATATAGACATTATAGATATAGGTATAAAATATAGATGTAATATATATAATAGATATAGGTATAAAATAAAGACATAATTGATATAGGTATAAAATACAGACATAATAGATATAGGTATACAATATGGACATAATAGATATAATAAATATAGGTATAAAATATAGACATAATAGATATACCGATAAAATATAGACATCACAGTTATAATAGATATAGGTATAAAATACAGACATAATAGATATGATAGACATACGTATAAAATATAGCCATAATAGATATAATAGATATAGGTATAAAATATAGACATAATAGATGTAATAGATATAGGTATAAAATATGCACATAATAGATATAATAGATATCGGTATAAAATATAGACATAAAAGATATAATAGATAGGAGTATAAAATATAGACATATTAAATATAATAGACCTAGCTATAATATATAGACATAATAGATATAGGTATAAAATATAGACAAGATAGATAAAATAGATATAGGTATCAAATATAGACATAATAATTAGATATAGGTATAAACTATAGACATAATTGATACAGGTATAAAATATAGACATAATGGTTATAATAGATAAAGGTGTGAAATATAGACATAATAGATATAATAGGTATAGGTATAAAATACAGACAAAATAGATATAATAGATATATGCATAAAATATAGACATAATAGATATAATAGATATAAGATATAGACATAATCGATATAATAGATATAGGTATAAAATATAGACATAATAGATATAGGTATAAAATATAGACATAAGAGATACAATAGATATAGGTATAAAATATAGACATCATAGATATAATAGATATCGGTATAAAATATAGACATAATAGATAAAATAGATATCGGTATAAAACATACACATAATAGATATAATAGATAGAGGTATAAAATATAGACATAATAGATATAATAGAGGTATAAAATATAGATAGTAGATATAATAGATCGAGGTATAAAATATAGCCATAATAGATATAATAGATAGAGGTATAAATTATAGACATAATAGATATAATGGATAGAGGTATAAAATATAAACATAATAGATATAATAGAGAGAGGTATAAAATATAGAAACAATAAATATAATGGAGGAATAAAATATAGACGTAATAGATATAATAGATATAGGTATCAAATATCGACATAATTATAATAGATATAGGTATAAAATATAGACATAATAGATATAGGTACAAAATATAGACATAATGGTTATAATAGATATAGGTATGAAATATAGACATAATAGATATAATAGGTATAAGTATAAATTCTAGACATAAAATGTATAATTGATATAGGTATAAAATATAGACATAAAAGATATAATATGTATAGGTATAAAATATACACATAGTAGATATAATAGATATGGGCATAAAATACAGACATAATAGATATAATAGATATAAGTATAAAATATAGACATAATAGATACACGTATAAACACAGACAATATAGATATAACAGATATAGGTATAAAATATAGACATAATATATACAATAGATATAGGTATAAAATATAGACTTAATAGATATAATAGATATAGGTATAAAATACAGACATAATAGATATAATAGATATAGGTACAAAATATATACATAATAGATATAATAGATATAGGAATAAAATATAGACATAATTGAAATAGGTATAAAATATAGAAAAACTAGATAAAAAAGATATCGGTATAATATACAGACATAATAGATATAATAAATATAGGTATAAAATATAGACATAATGGATACAATAGATATATGTATAAGATATAGACATAATAGATATAATAGATATAGATATAAAACATAGACATAATAGATATAATAGGTATAGTTATGAAATATAGACATAATAGATATAATAGATATATGTATAAGACATAGATATAATAGATACAATAGATGTAGGTATAAAATATAGACATAATAGATATAATAGATACAGATATAAAATATAGACATAATAGATACAGGTGTAAAATATAGACATATTAGATATAATAATTATAGGTATAAAATATAGACATAACAGTTATAATAGATATAGGTATAAAATATAGACATAATAGATATATATATAAAATATAGACATAATAGATTTAATAGTTATAGGTATAAAATATAGACATAATAGATATAGGAATAAAATATAGACACAATATATATAATAGATGTAGGTATAAAATATAGACATAATAGATATAGTTATAAAATATAGACATAATAGATATAATAAATATAGGTAAAAAATATAGATACAATAGATATAATAGGTATACGTATAAAATATAGATTTCATAGATATTATACACATAGGTATAAAATATATATGTAATAGATATAATCGATATAATAGATATTGGCATAAAATACAGATATAATAGATAGAATAATATAGGGATAAGTATAGATGTAAGACATATAATATATACAGGTATAAAATATGGATATAATAGATATAGGTATAAAATATGGACATATTAGATATAATAGACATAGGTATAAAATATAGACAAAATAGATATAATACATATTGGTATAAAATATAGACATTATAGATATAGGTATAAAATATAGACATAATAGATATAATAGATATAGGTATTAAATATAGACATAATAGATATAAAAGATATAGGGATAAAATATAGACATAATAGATATAATAGATATAGGTATAAAATGAAGACATAATAGATGTAGGTATAAAATAGAGACATTATAGATATAATAGATATAGGTATAAAATATAGACATAATAGGTATAGGTATAAAATACAGACATAATAGGTATAATAGATATAGGTGTACAATATAAACATAATAGATATAAGAGATATGGGTTTAAAATACAGACATAATAGATATAGATATAAAATATAGAAATAACAGATTTAATAGATATAGGTATAAAATATGGACATAATAGATATAATAGATATAGGTATAAAATATAGACCTAATAGATAAAATAGATATAGGTATAAAATATAGACATAATAGATATAGGTATAAAATGTAGACAAAATAGATATAGGTATAAAATATAAACATAGATATAATAGATATAGGTATAAAATATAAACATAATAGATATAATAGAGATGGGTATAAAATATAGACGTAATAGATATAATAGATATATGTGTAAAATATAGACATAGTAGATAAAATAGATATAGGTATAAAATATAGACATAAAGGATATAATACATATAGGTATAAAATATAGACATAATAGATATAATAGATATAGGTATAAAATATAGACATGATAGATATAAGTATAAAATATAGACAAAATAGATATAAAAGATATCGGTACAAAATATAGACATAATAGATATAGGTATTAAATATAGACATAATAGATATAATGGAAATAGGTATAAAATATAGACATAATTGATAAAGTTATAAAATATAGACATAATAGATTTAATAGATATTGTTATAAAATATAGACATAATAGAAATAACAGATATAGGTATAAAATATAGACATAATAGATATAATCGATATAGGTATAAAATATAGACATAATAGATATCGGTATAAAATATAGACATAATAGATACAGGTATAAAATATAGACATAGATATAATACATATAGGTATAAAACATAAACATAATAGATATAGTAGAGATGGGTATAAAATATAGACGTAATAGATATAATAGATATAGGTGTAAAATATAGACATAGTAGATATAAAAGATATAGGTATTAAATAAAGACATAATAGATATAATAGATAAGGGTATAAAATATAGACATATTAAATATAATAGACATAGCTATAGACATAATAGATATAGGTATAAAATATAGACATGATAGATAAAATAGATATAGGTATCAAATATAGACATAATAATTATAATAGATATAGGTATAAACTATAGACATAATTGATATAGGTATAAAATATAGACATAATAGATATAATAGATATGGATATAAAATATAGACATAATAGATATAATAGATATATGTATAAGATATAGACATAATCGATATAATAGATATGGATATAAAATTTGTCTGTATAAAATACAGACAAAATAGATATAATAGATATATGCATAAAATATAGACATAATAGATATAACAAATGTAGGTATAAAATATAGACATAATAGATATAATAGATATAGGAATAAAATATAGACATAATTGAAATAGGTATAAAATATAGACAAAATAGATATAAAAAATATAGGTATAAAATGTAGACATAATAGATATAATAGATATACGTATAAGATATAGACATAATAGATATAATAGATATAGATATAAATTACAGTCATAATAGATATAATAGGTATAGGTATGAAATATAGACATTATAGATATAATAGATATATGTATAATATATAGACATAATAGATACAATTGATATAGGTATGAAATATAGACATAAGAGATATAATAGATACAGATATAAAATGTAGATAAAATAGATATAATAGTTATAGGTATAAAATATAGACATAATAGACATATTAGATATAGGTAGAAAGCATAGACATAATAGATATAATAGATATAGGTAAATAATGTAGATATAATAGATATAATAGATATAGGTATAAAATATAGACATAATAGATATAACAGATATAGGTATAAAATGTAGACCTAATAGATATAATTGATATATGTATAAGATATAGACATGATCCATATAATAGATATAGGTATAAAATATAGACATAATAGATATAATATATATGGGTAATAAATATAGACATAATAGATGTAATAGATATAGGTATAAAATATAGACATAATAGATATTATATATTTAGGTATAAAATATAGATATAATAGATATAGGTAAAACATATAGACACAGTAGATATAATAGATATAGGTATAAAATAGAGACATAATAGATATAATAGACATAGGTATAAAATATAGACATAATAGATATAACAGATATAGGTATAAAATATAGACAATAGATATAATTGATGTATGTGTAAGATATAGACATAATCGATATAATAGATATAGGTATAAAATATAGACATAATAGATATAATAGATATAGGTATAAAAATAGACATAATATATATAATGGACATAGGTATAAAATGTACACATAATAGATATAATAGATATAAGTATAAAATATAGACATAATAGATATAATAGATACAGGTATGAAATATAGACATAATAGATATAATAGATATAGGTATAAAATATAGACATAATAGATATAATAGAGAGAGGCATAAAATATAGACATAATAGATATAATAGATATTGGTATTAAATATCGACATAATAGATACAGGTATAAAATATAGACAATAGATAAAATAGATATAGGTATAAAATATAGACATAATAGATATAATAGATATACGTAGAAAATATAGACATATTAGATATAATAGATTGAGGTATAAAATATAGACATAATAGATATAATCGATATAGGTATAAAATATAGACATAATAGACATAGGTATAAAATATACACATAATAGATGTAATAGTTATAGGTATATAATATAGACATAATAGGTATAGGTATAAAATATAGACATAATAGATATAATAGTTATAGGTATCAAATATAGACATAATAGATATAATAGAGGTATAAAATATAGACATAATAGATATAGGTATAAAATATAGACATAAGGGATATAATAGATATAGTTATAAAATATAGGCATAAGGTCGGGCGCGGTGGCTCAAGCCTGTAATCCCAGCACTTTGGGAGGCCGAGACGGGCGGATCACGAGGTCAGGAGATCGAGACCCTCCTGGCTAACACGGTGAAACCTCGTCTTTACTAAAAAATAGAAAAAAATAGTCGGGCGAGGTGGCAGGCGCCTGTAGTCCCAGCTACTCGGGAGGCTGAGGCAGGAGAATGGTTTAAACCCGGGAGGCGGAGATTGCAGTGAGCTGAGATTAGGCCACTGCACTCAAGCCTGGGCGACAGAGCGAGACTCTGTCTCAAAAACTAAAAAATAAAAAAACAAAATAAAATATAGGCATAAGAGTTATAATAGACATAGGTATAAAATATAGAAATAATAGATATAGGCATGAAGTATAGACGTAATAGATATAATAGATATAGGTATAAAATATAGACATAATATGTATAGGTATAAAATATAGACATAATAGATATAATAGACCCAAATGTCCATCTGTGACAGACTGGATTAAGAAAATGTGGCACATATACACCATGGAATACTATGCAGCCATAAAAAAGGATGAGTTTGCGTCCTTTGTAGGGACATGGATGCAGCTGGAAACCATCATTCTTAGCAAACTACCACAAGAACAGAAAACCAAACACCGCATGTTCTCACTCATAGGTGGGAACTGAACAATGAGATCACTTGGACTCGGGAAGGGGAACATCACACACTGGGGTCTATCATGGGGAGGGGGGAGGGGGGAGGAGGGAGGGATTGCACTGGGGAGTTATACATGATATAAATGATGAATTGATGGGTGCTGACGAGTTGATGGGTGCAGCACACCAACATGGCATAAGTATACATATGTAACAAACCTGCACGTTATGCACATGTACCCTAGAACTTAAAGTATAATAAAAAAAAAAAATTATAGACATAATAGATATAATAGACATAGGTATAAAATATAGACATAATAGATATAAGAGATACAGGTATAAAATATAGACATAATAGATATAGATACAAAATATAGACATAAGAGATATAATAGATATAGGTATAAAATGTAGACATAATGGATATCATAGATCTAGGTATGAAATATAGACATAATAGATATAGGTATAAAATATAGACATTATCGATATAAAAGATATAGTTATAAAATATAGACATAATAGATATCATAGATAAATATATAAAATATAGACATAATAGACGTATAAAATATAGACATAATTGATATAACAGATATAGGTATAGAATATAGACATAATAGACATAATAGGTATAGGTATAAAATATAGACATAATAGATATAATAGATATAGGTTTAAAATATTGACAATACATATAGAGATAAAAAATATAGAAAATAGATACAATAGATATAGGTATCAACTAGAACTAGATGTACCATATGACCCAGCCATCCCACTACTGGGTATATACCCAAAGGATTATAAATTATTCTACTACACAGACACATGTACACGTATGTTTATTGCGGCACTATTCACAATAGCAAAGACTTGGAATCAACCCAAATGTCCATCTGTGACAGACTGGATGAAGAAAATGTGGCACATATACACCATGGAATACTATGCAGCCATAAAAAAGGATGAGTTTGCGTCCTTTGTAGGGACATGGATGCAGCTGGAAACCATCATTCTTAGCAAACTACCACAAGAACAGAAAACCAAACACCGCATGTTCTCACTCATAGGTGGGAACTGAACAATGAGATCACTTGGACTCGGGAAGGGGAACATCACGCACTGGGGCCTATCATGCGGAGGGGGGAGGGGGGAGGAGGGAGGGATTGCATTGGGGAGTTATACATGATATAAATGATGAATTGATGGGTGCTGACGAGTTGATGGGTGCAGCACACCAACATGGTATAAGTATACATATGTAACAAACCTGCACGTTATGCACATGTACCCTAGAACTTAAAGTATAATAAAAAAAAAAAAGAAAAAAAAATATAGACATAATAGATATAGGTATAAAATATAGAAATAATGGATATAATAGATAAACGTGTAAAATGTAGACATTATAGATATAGGTATAAAATATAGTAATAATAGATATAGGTATAAAATATAGATATAGTGGCTCAATCCTGTAATCCCAGCACTTTGGGAGGCCGAGACGGGCGGATCACGAGGTCAGGAGATCGAGACCATCCTGGCTAACACAGTGAAACCTCGTCTCTATTAAAAATACAATATACTAGCCAGGCGAGGTGGCGGGCCCCTGTAGTCCCAGCTACTCGGGAGGCTGAGGCAGGAGAATGGCGTGAACCCGGGAGGCAGAGCTTGCAGTGAGCTGAGATCCAGCCACTGTACCCCAGTCCGGGCGACAGAGCCAGACTCCGTCTCAAAAAAATAAATAAATAAATAAAAATAAATAAGTAAATAAATAAATAAGTAAATAAAATATAGATATAATATATATAATAGATATAGGTATAAAATAAAGACATAATAGATATAGGTATAAAATACAGAAATCATAGACATAGGTATAAAATATAGACATAATAGAAATACCTATAAAATATAGACGTAACAGTTATAATAGATATAGGTATAAAATATAGACATAATAGATATAATAGATATAGGTATAAAATAAAGACATAATAGATATAGGTATAAAACATAGACATAATAGATATAATAGATATAGGTATGAAATACAGACATAAGAGATATTATAAATATAGGTATAAAATATAGACACAATAGATGTAATAGACATAGATATAAAATATAGACATAATAGATACAATAGATATCGGTATAAAATATAGACATAAAAGATATAATAGATAGGGGTATAAAATATAGACACAATAGATATAGGTATAAAATATAGAAATAATAAATATAGGTATAATATTTAGACATAATAGATATAATAGATATAGGTATAAAATATAGACAAAATAGATATATTAGATATAGGTATAAAATATACACATACTAGATATAATAGACACAGGTATATAAAATAGATAAAATAGATATAAGCATAAAATATAGATATAATAGATATAATAGATATACGTATAAAAAACAGATATAATAGATACAGGTATAAAATACAGACAATAGATATAATAGATATAGGTAGAAAATATAGATATAATAGATAACATTATAAAAAATATCAATAAAATAGATATAATTGATATAGGTAAAAAACATAGATAAAATGTATATAGGTATAAAATATGGTTACAATAGATATAGGTATAAAATATAGATAAAATAGATATAGGTATAAAATATATACATAATAGCTATAACAGATATAGTTATAAAATATAGACATAATAGATATAATAGATTTAGGTATAAAATATAGACATAATAGATATAATAGATATAGGTAAAAAATATAGATAAATGGATATAATACATATAGGTATAAAATATAGACACAATAGATATAAGAGATATAGGTATAAAATATAGATATAGGCCGGGCGCGGTGGCTCAAGCCTGTAATCCCAGCACTTTGGGAGGCCGAGACGGGCGGATCACGAGGTCAGGAGGTCGAGACCATCCTGGCTAACACGGTGAAACCCCGTCTCTACTAAAAAAAAAATACAAAAAAACTAGCCGGGCGAGGTGGCGGGCGCCTGTAGTCCCAGCTACTCGGGAGGCTGAGGCAGGAGAATGGCGTAAACCCAGGAGGCGGAGCTTGCAGTGAGCTGAGATCTGGCCACTGCAGTCCAGCCCGGGCGACAGAGCGAGACTCCGTCTCAAAAAAAAAAAAAAAAAAAAAAATATAGATATAATAGGTATAATAGATATAGATATATAATGTAGATATAAGAGATATAGGTATGAAATGTAGATATAATAGATATAATAGATATAGGTATAAAATATAGATAAAATATATAAAATAGATATAGATATAAAATATAGATATAATAGATATAGATATCCGTATAAAATATAGATATTATGGATATAATAGATATAGGTATAAAATATAGATACAACAGTTATCGCTATGAAATATAGACACAATAGATATAGATATAGGTATAAAATAAAGATATAATAGATATAGGTACAAAAAATAGATATAATAGATATAATATATATACGTATAAAATATAGACATAATAGATGTAATAGATATAGTTATAAAATATAGACATAATAGATATAATAGATATAGGTATAAAATATAGACATAAAAAATATAATAGATAAAGGCATAAAATAAAGACATAATAGATATAATATATATAGGTATAAAATAGAGACATAAGAGATATGATAAATATAGGTATAAAATGTAGACATAATAGATATAATAGATATAAGTATAAAATATAGACATCACAGATATAATAGATATAGGTATAAAATGTAGACATAAAAGATATAATAGATATATGTATAAAATATAGACATAATAGATATAATAGATATAGGTTTAAAATATAGACAATACATAAAGAGATAAAAAATATAGAAAATAGATATAATAGATATAGGTATCAAATATAAACAGAATAGATATAGGTATAAAATATAGACATAATAGATACCATAGATATAGGTATAAAATATGGACATAATAGATATAGGTATCAAATATAGATATAATAGGTATAATAGATATAGGTATAAAAAATGGATATAATATATATAATAGATATAGGTATAAAATACGGATATCATAGATACAGATATTGGTATAAAATATAGATATAACAGATATAATGGATATAGGTATAAAATATAGATATAATAGATATAGGTATAAAATATAGTTATAATAGATATAATATAGTTATAAAATATAGATATAATAGATATAATACACATGGTATAAAAATTAGATATAATAGATATAGGTATAAAATATAGATATAATGGATATAATAGATGTAGGTATAAAATAAAGACATAATAGATACAATAGATACAGTTATAATATATACACATAATAGATATAGGTATAAAATATAGACATAATAGATATAATAGATATAGGTATAAAATATGGATATAATATATAAAATAGATATAAGTATAAAATATAGACATCAGAGATATAATAAATATAGGTATAAAATGTAGACATAAAAGTTATAATTGATATAGGTATAAAATATAGACATAATAGATATAATAGATACACGTTTAAAATATAGACAATACATATAGAGATAAAAAATATAGACAATAGATATAATAGATACAGGTATCAAATATAAACATAATAGATATAGGTATAAAATAAAGACATAATAGATACCATAGATATAGGTATAAAATATGGACATAATAGATATAGTTATCAAATATTGATATAATGGATATAATAGATATAGGTATAAAATATGGATATCATAGATACAGATATTGGTATAAAATATAGATATAACAGATATAATAGATATAGGTATAAAATATAGTTAAAATAAATACAAAAGATGTAGTTATGAAAACTAGATATAATTGATATAATACACATAGTTATAAACAATAGATATAATAGATATAGGTATAAAATATAGATATAAAGGATATAATAGATGTAGGTATAAAATATAGACATAATAGATATAATAGATATAGTAATAAAATATAGACATAATAGATATAATAGATACGGGTATAAAATATAGATATAAGAGATATACGTGTAAAATACAGACAAAATTGATATAATAGATAAAGGTATGAAACATAGACATAAAAGGTATAATAGATATAGACATAATAGATATAATAGTTATAGGTATAAAATACAGACATAATAAATATATTAGATATAGGTATACAATATAGCCATATTAGATATAATAGACAGTTATAAAATCTAGACATCATAGATATAATAGATATAGGTATAAAATATAGACATAATAGATATAGGTAAAAAATATAGATATAATAGATATAATAGATAAAGGTGTAAAATGTAGACATTACAGATATAGGTATAAAATATAGTAATAATAGATATAGGAATAAAATATAGATATATATAATAGATATAGGTATAAAAAAAGACATAATAGATACGGTATAAACACCAGACATCAAAGATATAGGTATAAAATAAAGACATAATACATATACCTATAAAATATAGACATAACAGTTATAATAGATGTAGGCATAAAATATAGACATAATAGATACAATAAATAGACGTATAAACTATAGCCATAAGAGATATAATAGATATAGGTATAAAATATAGACATAAAAGACATAATAGATATAGGTATGAATTACAGACATAAAAGATATTATAGATACAGGTATAAAATATAGACACAATAGATGTAATAGACATAGGTTTAAAATATAGACATAATAGATATAATAGATATCGGTATAAAATATAGACATAAAAGATATAATAGATAAGGGTATAAAATATAGACAAAATAGATATAGGTATAAAATAGAGAAATAAAAAATATAGGTATAATATTTAGACATAATAGATATAATAGATATAGGTATAAAATATGGACAAAATAGATATATTAGATATAGGTATAAAATATACACATAATAGATATAATAGACACAGGTATATAATATAGATATAATAGATATAAGCATAAAACATAGATATAACAGATATAATAGATGTACGTATAAAAAATAGATATAATAGATACAGGTAAAAATACAGACAATAGATATAATAGAGATAGGTAGAAAATATAGATATAATAGATATAATTATAAAAAATACAAATATAATAGATATAATTGATATAGGTATAAAAATAGATAAAATATATATAGGTATAAAATATGTTTTTAATAGATATAGGTATAAAATATAGATAAAATAGATATAGGTATAAAATATTGACATAATAGCTATAACAGATATAGTTATGAAATATAGACATAATAGATATAATAGATTTAGGTATAAAATATAGACATAATCGATATAATAGATATAGGTATAAAATATAGATAAATAGATATAATACATATAGGTATAAAATATAGACACAATAAATACAATAGATATAGGTATAAAATATAGATATAATAGGTATAATAGAAATAGATATAAAATATAGATATAAGAGATATAGGTATAAATTATAGATATAATAGATATAGGTATAAAATATAGATATAATATATATATTAGATATAGATATAAAATACAGATATAATAGATATAGATATATGTATAAAATATAGATATTATGGATATAATACATATAGGTATAAAATATAGATATAACACATAACGCTATGAAATATAGACACAATAGATATACATATAGGTATAAAATAAAGATAAAATAGATATAGGTACAAAAATTAGATATAATAGATATGATATATATAGGTATAAAATATAGACACAATAGATGTAACAGATATAGATATAAAATATAGACATAATAGATACAATAGATATAGGTATAAAATATAGATATAATAGATATAATAGATATAGGTATAAAATATAGACATAATAGATATAATACATATAGGTATAAAATATAGACATAAGAGATATGATAGATATAGGTATAAAATATAGACATAATAGATATAATAGATATAAGTATAAAATATAGACACCATAGATATAATAGACATAGGTATAAAATGTTGACATAAAAGATATAATAGATATAGGTAGAAAATATAAACATAATAGATATAATAAATATCGGTATAAAATATAGATGAAATAGATATAATAGATATAGGTATAAAATATAGATATAATAATTACATGTATGAAACATAGATATTATTGTTATAATAGATATAGGTATAAAATATAGATATAATAGATATAGTGACAAAATATAAATAAAACAGATACAATAGATATATATGTAAAAAATAAAGATAAAATAGTTATAGGTATAAAATATAGACAAAATAGGTATAATAGATATAGGTATATAATATAGTCATAATAGATATAATATATATAGGTATAAAATGTAGACATAATAGATATAATGGATATAGGAATAAAAAATAGGTATAATACATGTAGGTATCAAATATAGATATAATTGATATAGGTATAAAATATAGAAATAATAGATATAATAGATACAGGTATAAAATATAGATATAATAGATATAGGTACAAAATATTGATATAATAGTTATAATAGATATACGTATGAAATATAGAAAATATTGTTATAATAGGTATAGCTGTAAAATATAGATATAATAGATATAATAGATATAGGTATAAAATATAGACATAATAGATATAATAGATATAGGTATAAAATATAGACATAAAAGATATAATAGAGGTGTAAAATATAGACATAATAGATATAATTGATAAAGTTATAAAATATACCCATCATAGATATAATAGACAAAGTTATAAAATATGTACATAATAGATATAATAGATATAGGAATAAAATATAGATATAATAGATATAATAGTTTTGGGTATAAAATATAGGTATAATAGATATAGACACAGGTATGAAATATCGATATAAAGATATAATAGATATAGGTGTAAAATAGATATAATAGATATAATAGATATAATAGATATAGGTACAAAATATATACATAA
>NW_022143131.1:0-6836 GCF_007565055.1 Rhinopithecus roxellana | reverse complement strand
ATAACGACATAATAGGGAATAGGTTAAAAATATACGACATAATCGACATTCCTAGTTAGTATAAAACACCAAGACAATATTAGCTACAATCCTAGAGGGTATAAAATATAAGACTAATGATTGATATATGATAAAATGGTAGAGGTATTGCAACTAGACTAATAGATAATACGAGGTCATACATTTGGACCCTAATAGATATAATTCGATATACGTATATAATATAGGACATACTAAATATAGTAGATCGACGTATTATATTAAAATTAAGACATAATAGATAAAACAGTAGCCGTATGAAACGATAGAAAACAACGCGATATAATAGTATTAAGGAGAAGAGGTATAAAATATTTAGGACAATATAGACATACTAAGATAAGGTATATATAAAATATAGACATTATAGCTATCTAGATAAAGCTCTAAATATAGACATCATAGATTATACTCGATATAGGTATAAAATATAGACACATACTATAGGTATAAAATGCAGACATAAATGGTATAGGTATACTATTTAGAATAATAGATTTAATAGATTATAGGTATAAAATACAGACACATACTTATAATCGATATAGGTCTAAAACTATAGACATCGTAGCTATAGGTCTAACTTATCACATAATAAATATATAGCTATGGGTAGAAATACAGGAACATAATAGAAATTTAGATAAGGTATGCACATTACAGACATAAAAGTTATATCGATATGGGTTATAAAATATAGCCCTCATCGCTAGATATATCTATATATAAAATACCGGACTACTAGATATGACGATATAGTTCTAAATCATACAGATATACTAGATATAATAGATTATATGTATAAACTATAGACCTAATAGTTATCATCGTATCCGATATAAAAAATATACAAATAGATATAATGGATTACCGTTATAAAATAAGGTATCCATTAGTTAGGTATAAAAACATAGATTATAATCGATCGACGTTATACCATATAGAAAAACTTAGATATAATTCGCTTTCTAATCGATTAGAGGTATACATATAGACAAAATCGATGTAATCGATACGAGGTATAAAATTATAGACCTAATAAGATCTAATAGATAAGCTATACAATATCGACAAAATAGATATAATCGCTCGAGGTTTAAAATATAGACACTCGATATAACTAGATCAGGTATTAAATATAGACATAATAGGTATAATAGATTATAGGCAAAATAGATATAATAGATATAGAGGTCTAAACATGACATAAATCGATATCATTACTTACAGTTATAAAATACCGACCTAATAGATATAGCAGAAATAGGTATAAAATATTTAGACATAATAGATATCGGTATAATATTATAGAACATGAGCTCATTAGATATATGTATAAAAATAGAACATAATACATATAATCGAACAGGTATACACTATCGACATTAATCTATCGTTATTAATATAGACCATACATAGCTATAATGGATATAAGGTAAAAATATGCCATTATATAGTTATAAATATAAGAAAAATAGTTAAAATCGATATAGGTCTATACAATATAGAAATAATCTGATATTAGGTTATAATATTAGACATAATAGATATATAGATTATATGTAAAAAACATACCACATCATAGATATAATAGATATAGAATAAAATATAGCATAATAGATATAGGTATAAAATAGAGACATAATAGATATAATAGATATTAGTTATAAAATATAGCCGTAATAGATATAATAGATATAGGTTATGAAATATCACCATAAACAGATATTAATAGATATGGGTTATAAAAATATCGACAAGAGAATCAATAGATCTGGTCTGAAATACAGACATAGTAGATATTAATAGATATAGGTATAAACTTAGACATAACTAGATATGTTATATAGGTATAAAATCTAGACACCTAGAATAAGATAGATATAGGTATAACTAAGACAAAAATAGATATAGGTAAAAAATATAGACTTTAGATTATAGTAGCTATAGGTATAAAATATAAAACATAACTAGATAAAAAAAGTCTGGGTATAAACTATACATGTAATAGATATAATAGATCTAGGAGTGTAAAATCTAGGACATCGTAGATTACTGATATAGGTTATAAAATCTAGTCTAATGCCTTATAATTAGATTATAGGTCAAAAATATAGACATAAATAGATATAACGGATATAGGTATAACAAATTAGACATAATAGATATTAATAGTATAGTTATAAAATATAGACATAATTTATTTTTATCCTATATCCATTACATCTATTATGTCTGTATTTTAAGTCTATATCTATTACGTCTATATTTTCTACCTATATCTATTATATCTACTATGACTGTATTTTATACCTCTATCTGTTATATCTCTTATATCTATAATTTATACCTATATCTATTATGTCTATATTTAATACTTATATGTATTATATCTACTTGTCTATATTTTATACCTATAACGATTATGTCTGTATTTTATACCTATATCTATTAAGTCTATGTTTAATACCTCTTTCTATTATATCTATCATGTCTATATTTTATACCTATATTAATTATATGTATATTTTATACCTATATTTATTATATCTATTATGTCTATATTTTATACCTACATCTATTATATCTATTAGGTCTATATTTTATACCTATATCTATTATATCTATAGTTTATGCTTATATCTATATCTCTTTTGTCTATATTTTATACCTACATCTATTATATCTATTATGTCTATATTTTATACCGATATCTATTATTTCTATTATGTCTATATTTTTTACGTATATCTATTACGTGTATATTTTATACCTGTATCTATTATATCTACTATGTCTATATTTTATACGTATATCTATTATATCTATTATGTCTATATTTCATACCTACATTTATTATATCTATCATGTCTATATTTTATACCAATATCTATTACGTCTATATTTTATACCTATCTATCATATCTATTGTGTATATATTTTATACCTATATCTATTATATCTATTATGTCTATATTTTATACCTATATCTATTATATGTATTTTGTCTGTATTTTATCCATCTCTAATATCTATTATGTCTATAATTTATAACTCTATCAATTATATCTATTATATCTGTATTTTATACCTCTATCTATGATATCTATTATGCCTATATTTTATACCTATACCTATTATGTCTATTATGTCGATATTTTATACCTATATCTATTATGTCTATATTTTATACCTACATATATTATATCACTTATGTCTATATTTTCTACCTATACATATTAAGTCTATATTTTATACCTATATTTATTATATCTATTATGTCTATATTTTATATCTATATCTATTATGTCTATATTTTATACCTATATCTTTTATGTCTATATTTTATACCTATATCTATTGTATCTATTATGTCTATATTTTATACCTTTTTCTTGATATCTATTATGTCTATATTTTATAACTATATCTTTTATATCTATTATGTCTATAATTTATACCTATATCTATTATATCTAATATGTCTATATTTTATACATATGTCTATTATATCTATTATGTCTATATTTCATACCTATATCTATTATATCTACTGTGTCTATGTTTTAAACCATATCTATTATATCTATTACGTCTATATTTTATACCCATCTCTATTATACCTATTATGTTTATATTTTATACCTATATCTATTATATCTATGTCTATGTGTAATACCTATATCTATTTTGTCCCTATTATGTACCTATATCTATAATATCTATATTTCATACCTATGTGTATTTTATCTATTATGTCTATATTTTTTACCTATATCTATTATATCTATTATGTCTATATTTTATACCTATAACTATTAAATCTATTATGTCTATATTTTATATCGATATCTCTTTTGTCTATATTTTATGCATATATCTATTATAACTATTATGTCTATATTTTATACCTATAATTATTATATCTACTATGACTATATTTTATACCTATATCTATTATGTCTATATTTTATATCTATAATCTATTATATCTATTATGTCTATATTTTATACCTACATCTATTGTATCTATTATGTCTATATCTGATACATATATCTGTTATATCTAATATGTCTATATTTAATAACTATACCTATTATATCTATTATGTCTATATTTTATATCTATATCTATTATATCTATTATGTCTATATCTTATACATATATCTATTATATCCATTTCGTCTATATTTTATACCTATATTTATTATATCTATTATGTCTATATTTCATACCTATATCTTTTATATCTATTTTGTCTATATTTTATACCTATTTCAATTATGTCTATATTTTATACCTATATCTATTATATCTATTATGTCTTTATTTTAAAGCTATACCTATTATAACTATTATGTCTATATTTCACACCTATATCTATTATAACCATTATGTCTAAATTTTGTACCTATATCTATTATGTCTATATTTTATACCTGTATCTATAATAATTATTATGTCCATATTTGATACCTATATCTATTCTATCTATTATGTCCATATTTTATAACTATTTCTATTATATCTATTATGTCTATATTTAATGCCTATATCTATTATGTCTATATGTTATACGTATATCTATTATATCTATTTTATCTATATTTTATATCTATAACTATTATGTCTATATTTTATACCTATATCTGTTATGTGTATATTTTATACCTATATTTATTATATCTATTATGTCTATATTTTATACCTATATCTATTGTATCTATTATGTCTATATTTTATACCGATATCTATTTTGTCTATATTTTATACCTAAATCTATTATATCTATTATGTCGATATGGTATACCTATATCTATTTTGTCTATATTTTATATCTATATCTGTCATATCTATTATGTCTATATTTTATACCTGTATCTATTATATCTATTATGTCTATATATTATACCTATATCTATTATATCTATTATGTCTGTATTTTATACCTATGTCGATTATATCTATTATGTCTATAATTTATACCTATATCTTTTATATATCATGTCTATATTTTATACCTATATCTGTTATATATATATTGTCTGTGTTTTATACGTATATCTATTATGTCTATATTTTATATTTATATCTATTATATCAATTATGTCTGTATCATATACTCATATATAATATATCTACTATGTCTATATTTTATACCTATACATATTATATCTTTTATGTCTATATTTTATACCTATAACTATTATATCTATTATGTCCATATCTTATACCTATATCTATTATATCTATTATGTCTTTATTTTAAACCAATACCTAATATATCTATTATGTCTATATTTCATACTTATATCTATTATAACCGTTATGTCTATATTTGAACCTATATCTATTATGTCTATATTTTATACCTATATCTATTATAATTATTATGTCTATATTTGATACGTATATCTATTATATCTATTATTTCTATATTTTATACCTATTTCTATTATATCTATTATGTCTATATGTAATACCTATATCTATTATGTCTATATTTTATACCTCGATCTATTATATCTATTATGTCTATATTTGATACCTATATCAATTATATCTATTATGTCTATATTTTATACCTCGATCTATTATATCTGTTATGTCTATATTTGATACCTTTATCTATTATGTCTATTATGTCCATATTTTATACCTATACCTATTATGTCTATATTTTATACCTATATCTATTATTTCTATTTTGTCTATATTTTATACTTATACATATTATGTCTATATTTTATGCCTATATCTATTATATCTATTATATCTATGTTTTATACCTACATGTATTAAAACTATATTTTATACCTATGTCTATTATATCTATATTTTATACCTATATCTATTATATCTATTATGTTTATATTTTATACCTATATCTATTATATCTATTATATCTATATTTTATATCTATCTTTATATCTTATCTCTATATTTTCTATATCTGTATCTATTATCGCATTGTATCTATATTTTATACCTATACTCTATTATATCTATTGTCTATATTTTATACCTATATGTATTATATCTATTTATCTATATTTTATACCTATTATCTATTATATCAATTATGTCTATATTTTATACTTAAGTCTATTATATCTATTATGT
The DNA here is from genome assembly GCF_007565055.1 of Rhinopithecus roxellana. Classification (NCBI taxonomy): domain Eukaryota; kingdom Metazoa; phylum Chordata; class Mammalia; order Primates; family Cercopithecidae; genus Rhinopithecus; species Rhinopithecus roxellana. Next base: position 673 of record NW_022143131.1, on the reverse strand, counting down.
CTATATTTTATAACTATATCTTTAGCTATTATGTCCATATTTTATACCTATATCTATTTTATCTATGTTTTTTACCTATATCTATTATAACCATATTTTATACCTATATACATTTTATCTATGTTTTTTACATATATCAATTATATCTATTATATTTTGGTTTTTTATAATTATATCTATTATGTCTATATTTTCTACCTATGTCTATTATATCTATGTTCTGTATTTTATACCTGTATTATTATATTTATTTTTTATACGTATACTGTTATATCTATCATATCTATATTTTATGCTTATATCTATTATATCCATACTATATACCTGTGTCTATTATTTCTATTATGTGTATATTTTATGCCTATATCTAATGTATCTATTATTTCTATATTTTATACCTATATATATTGTTTCTATTATGTCTAAATATTATACATGTATTTATTATGTCTATATATTATACCTATATCTATTGTGTCTATGTTTTATACCCCTATCTATTATATCTTTTATGTCTATATTTTATACCGATATCTATTGTATCTGTTATGTCTATATTTATTCCTATGTCTATTACATCTATTGTGTCTATATTTTATACCTATATCTATAATATCTATTATGTCTGTATTTCATACCTATATCTATTATATCTATTATGTCTATTTTTTAT
>NW_022143130.1:0-624 GCF_007565055.1 Rhinopithecus roxellana | reverse complement strand
CTCACATAATAACTAAAGAGAAGCTTTCTGAGAAACTGCATTGCCATGTGTGAATGCAACTCCCAGAGTTACAGTTTCTCTCATTGATCAGTTGTTAGCACAGTTTTCTGGAAATCTGCAATTAGATACTTCATAGCGCAATGAACATTACAGTGACAAAGGAAATAACCACAGATGAAAACTAGAAAGAAGCTTTCTTAGAAACTTCTTGGTGATGTGTGAATTCATCTCACAGAGTTACACTTATGTTTCGTGGAGCAGTCCAAAACACTGTCTTTGGGGAAACTGAGAAGGGCTTCTTGGATCACATTGAGGCCTACGCTGATAAAGGAAATTTCATCCGTTCAAAACGTGAAAGAAGCTTTCTGAGAAACTTCTTTCTGATCTGTGAGTTCTTCTCACAGAGTTACAACTCTGCCTCAAGAAGCAGTTTGCTAACACTTCTTCGTGGAATCTGCAAAGTGATATTTGGGAGTCTATGGGGCCCATGTGATAAAGCAAATATCCTCACATAATAACTAAAGAGAAGCTTCTGAAAACTGCATTGCCATGTGAATGCAACTCCCAGAGTTACACGTTCTCTTCATTGATCAGTTTGTTAGCACAGTTTTCTGGAAATCTGCA
>NW_022143129.1:0-1017 GCF_007565055.1 Rhinopithecus roxellana | reverse complement strand
GTGAAAGAAGCTTTCTGAGAAACTTCTTTCTGATCTGTGAGTTCATCTACAGTGTTCCAATCTCTGCCTCAAGAAAGTTTGCTAACACTTTTCGTGTGGAATCTGCAAAGTGATATTTGGGAGCCTATAGGGGCCCATGGTGATAAAGGAAATATCCTCACATAATAACTAAAGAGAAGCTTTCTGAGAAACTGCATTGCCATGTGTGAATGCAACTCACAGAGTTACACGTTTCTCTTCAGGTTAGTTTGTTAGCATAGTTTTCTGGAGATCTGCAATTAGATACTTCATAGCGCAATGAACATTACAGTGACAAAGGAAATATCCAGAGATGAAACTAGAAAGAAGCTTTCATAGAAACTTCTTGTGATGTGTGAATTCATCTCACAGAGTTACACTTATGTTCGTGGAGCAGTCCATTAACACTGTCTTTGTGGAAACTGAGAAGGGCTTCTTTGGACCACATTGAGGCCTACGGTGAAAGGAAATTTCATCCGTTCAAACGTGAAAGAAGCTTTCTGAGAAACTTCTTTCTGATCTGTGAGTTCATCTCACGAGTTACAATCTCTGCCTCAAGAATCAGTTTGCTAACACTTTTTCGTGGAATCTGCAAAGTGATATTTGGGAGCCTATAGGGGCCCATGGTGATAAAGGAAATATCCTCACATAATACTAACTAAAGAGAAGCTTTCTGAGAAACTGCATTACCATGGTGAATGCAACTCACAGAGTTACACGTTTCTCTTCAGTGATCAGTTGTAAGCACAGTTTTCTGGAGATCTGCAATTAGAGACTTCATAGCGCAATGACATTACAGTGACAAAGGAAATATCCAGATGAAAACTAGAAAGAAGCTTTCTTAGAAACTTCTTGGTGATGTGTGAATTCATCTCACAGAGTTCACTTATGTTTCGTGGAGCAGTCCATTAACACTCTTTGGGGAAACTGAGAAGGCTTCTTTGGACCATTGAGGCCTACGTGAAAGGAAATTTCATCCGTTCAAAACGTGGAAGAAGC
>NW_022143128.1:0-2662 GCF_007565055.1 Rhinopithecus roxellana | reverse complement strand
CTAGAAAACTTCTTGGTGATGTGTGAATTCATCTCACAGAGTTACACTTATGTTTCGTGGAGCAGTCCATTAACACTGTCTTTGAGGAATCTGAGAAGGGCTTCTTTGGATCACATTGAGGCCTACGCTGATAAAGGAAATTTCATCCGTTCAAAACGTGAAAGAAGCTTTCTGAGAAACTTCTTTCTGATCTGGAGTTCATCTCACAGAGTTACAACCTCTGCCTCAAGAAGCAGTTTGCTAACACTCCCTTTTCGGGAATCTGCAAAGTGATATTTGGGAGCCTATTGGGGCCCATGTGATAAGGGAAATATCCTCACATAATAACTAAAGAGAAGCTTTCTGAGAAACTGCATTGCCATGTGTGAATGCACTCCACAGATTACACGTTTCTTCTCTCTGATATCTGTTTGTTAGCACAGTTTTCTGGACTGCAATTAGATACTTCATAGCGCAATGACATTACGTGACAAAGGAAATATCCCAGATGAAAACAAGAGAATAAGCTTTCTTAGAACTTCTTGGTGATGTGTGAATTCATCTCACAGAGTTACACTTATGTTTCGTGGAGCAGTCCATTAACACTGTCTTTGAGGAATCTGAGAAGGGCTTCTTTGGATCACATTGAGGCCTACGCTGTAAAGGAAATTTCATCCGTTTCCGTTCAAACGTGAAAGAAGCTTTCTGAGAAACTTCTTTCTGATCTGTGAGTTCATCTCACAGAGTTACAACCTCTGCCTCAAGAAGCAGTTTGCTAACACTCTCTCTTTTCGTGGAATCTGCAAAGTGATATTTGGAGCCTATTGGGGCCCATGGTGATAGGAAATATCCTCACATAATAACTAAAGAGAAGCTTTCTGAGAAACTGCATTGCCATGGTGAATGCAACTCACCAGAGTTACACTTTTCTCTTCTGTGATCTTTGTTTGTTAGCACAGTTTCTGGAAATCTGCAATTATACTTCATAGCGCAATGAACATTACAGTGACAAAGGAAATCCACAGATGAAACAAGAAAGAAGCTTTCTTAGAAACTTCTTGGTGATGTGTGAATTCATCTCACAGATTACACTTATGTTTCGTCGTGGAGCAGTCCATTAACACTGTCTTTGGTGGGAATCTGAGAGGTCTTCTGGATCTTGGATCATTGAGGCCTACGCTGATAAAGGAAATCAAATTCATCCCGTTCAAAACGTGAAAGAAGCTTCTGAGAACTTCTTTCTGATCTGTGAGTTCATCTCACGAGTTACAACCTCTGCCTCAAGAAGCAGTTTGCTAACCCTTTTTCGTGGAATCTGCAAGTGATATTTGGGAGCCTATTGGGGCCCATGGTGATAAGGGAAATATCCTCACATAATAAAGAGAAGCTTTCTGAGAAACTGCATTGCCAGTGTGAATGCAACTCACAGAGTTACACGTTCTCTTCTGTGATCAGTGTTTGTTAGCACAGTTTTCTGGAAATCTGCAATTAGATACTTCATAGCGCAATGAACATTACAGTGACAAGGAAATATCCACAGATGAAAACAGAAAGAAGCTTTCTTAGAAACTTCTTGGTGATGTGTGAATTCATCTCACAGAGTTACACTTATGTTTTCGTGGAGCAGTCCATTAACACTGTCTTTGAGGAATCTGAGAAGGGCTTCTTTGGATCACATTGAGGCCTACGCTGATAAGGAAATTTCATCCGTTCAAAACGTGAAAGAAGCTTTCTGAGAAACTTCTTTCTGATCTGTGAGTTCATCTCACAGAGTTACAAACTCTGCCTCAAGAAGCAGTTTGCTAACACTCTTTTCGTGGAATCTGCAAAGTGATATTTGGGAGCTATTGGGGCCCATGGTGATAAAGGAAATATCCTCACATAATAACTAAAGAGAAGCTTTCTGAGAAACTGCATTGCCATGTGAATGCAACTCACAGAGTTACACGTTTCTCTTCAGTGATCAGTTTGTTAGCACAGTTTTCTGGAAATCTGCAATTAGATACTTCATAGCGCAATGAACATTACAGTGACAAAGGAATCCACAGAAAACTAGAAAGAAGCTTTCTTAGAACTTCTTGGTGATGTGTGAATTCATCTCACAGAGTTACACTTATGTTCGTGAGCAGTCCATTAACACTGTCTTTGAGGAATCTGAGAAGGGCTTCTTTGGATCACATTGAGGCCTACGCTGATAAAGGAAATTTCTCATTCATCATCCGTTCAAAACGTGAAAGAAGCTTTCTGAGAAAACTTCTTTCTGATCTGTGAGTTCATCTCACAGAGTTACAACCTCTGCCTCAAGAAGCAGTTTGCTAACACTCTTTTCGTGGAATCTGCAAAGTGATATTTGGGAGCCTATTGGGGCCCATGGTGATAAGGAAATATCCTCACATAATAACTAAAGAGAAGCTTTCTGAGAAACTGCATTGCCATGTGAATGCAACTCACAGAGTTACACGTTTCTCTTCTGTGATCTGTTTGTTAGCACAGTTTTCTGGAAATCTGCAATTAGATACTTCATAGCGCAATGAACATTACAGTGACAAAGGAAATCCACAGATGAAAACAAGAAGAAGCTTTCTTAGAAACTTCTTGGTGATGTGTGAATTCATCTCACAGAGTTACACTTATGTTTCGTGGAGCAGTCCATTAACACTGTCTTTGAGGAATCTGAGAAGGG
>NW_022143127.1:0-5858 GCF_007565055.1 Rhinopithecus roxellana | reverse complement strand
TTTTATACCTATATTGTTATAACTATATTTTATACTGATATCTATTATATCTATATCATACCTTTATCTATTATCTATTATATTTATATTTTATAATTATATCTATTATATCTTATTTTATGCCTATATCTATTATATCTTTTATCTATACTTATACCTATAGTATATATCTATTATCCATTTTTATGTGTGTATCTATTTATCTTTATTTTACACTATATCTCTATCTATTGTGTCTCTATTTCATAGCTATATCTGTTATATCTACATTTTATAAATATATCTATTATATCCATTATCTAATTTTAACCTGTACTATATCTGTTATATCTATATTTGCATCTATATCTATTATATATATTATATCTACATTTTATAACTATATCTATTATATCTATTATATCTATATTTTATACCTATATCTATTATATCTATTGTGTCTATATTTTATACCTATATCTATTGTATCTTTTATCATATGTGATACCTATATCTATATATAATATGTCTATATTTTATACCTAAATCTATTATATCTACTATGTCCATATTTTATATCTATATCTATTATATCTATTATGTCTATATTTTATACCTATATCGATTATATCTATTAGGTCTGTATTGTATACCTATATCTATTATATCTATATTTTACACCTATATCTATGATATCTATTCTGTGTATATTTTATACTTATATGTATTATATCTTTATGTCTATACTTTTTAACTGTATCTATTATATCTATTACATCTATATTTTATACCTATATCTGTTATAACTATATTTTATACTGATATCTATTATATCTATATTTCATACCTTTATCTATAGACATAATAGATATAGGTATAAAATATGGATATAATAGATAACCATAATACCTAAATCTATTACGTCTATATTTTATAAACATATCTATTATATCTATTATGTCTATGTTTTATACCGATATCTATTATATCTATTATGTCTATATTTTATACCTATATATAATAACTATTATGTCTATATTTTATAACTAATCTGTTATAGCTATTATGTCTATATTTTATAACTATATCCATTATATCTATTTTATACCTATATCTATTATAACCATATTTCATACTATATACATTATATCTATGTTGTTTACCTATATCAGTTATATCTATTGTATTTATATTTTTTATAATTATATGTATTATATCTATATTTTATACATTATCTATCTATTGTCTATATTTATACCTGTATCTATTATATCTATTTTTTATACGTATATTTATTATATCTCTTATATCTATATTTTATTCTTATATCTATATATATCTATATTTTTTACCTGATACCTATTATATCTATTATGTCTATATTTTTATAACTATTTCTATTATGTCTCTTATGTCTATATTTTTCTACCTATATCTATTATATCTTTTATGTTTACATTTTATACCTATATCTATTATGTCTATATTTATACCTATATCTATTATATCTATTATGTCTATATTTTATTCCTATATCTATTATACCTCTTAGTCTATATCTTATACCTATATCTATTATATCTATTATGTCTATATTTTAAACCTGTATCTATTATGTCTATATTTTATAACAATATATTATATCTATTATGTCTACATTTCATATCTTTATCTATTATATCTATTATGTCTATATTTTATACCTATATCTAATATATCTATAATGTCTATATTTTATACCTATTTGTATTATATCCACTATATCTATATTTTATACCCATATCTATTATGTATATTTGATACCCATATCGATTACATGTATTATATCTATATTTTATACCTATATCTACTATATCTATTATGGCTATCTATTATATCTATTATATCCATATTTTACCTGTATCTATTATGTCTATATTTTATACCTGTATTTATTATATCTATTATCTATATATTTTATACCGATATCTATTATATCTATTATGTCTATATTTTATACCTATATCGATCATATCTATTACGTCTATATTTTATAACTGTGTCTATTATATCTATTATTTCTCTATTTTATACCTATATCTATTGTGTCTATATTTTTTAACTATATCTGTTATATCTATTATGTCTAAATATTTACCTATATCTATTATGTCTATATTTTATACCTATATCTATTATAACTTTATGTCTATATTATAACTATATTATGTCTATATTTTACACCTATATCTATTATATCTATTATGTCTATATTTATAACTATATTATGTCTATATTTTATATCTATATGCATTATCAATATTATGTCTATATTTTATATCTATATCTATTATGTCTATATTCTACACCTATATCTGTTATATCCATTCTGGGTATATTTTATACGTATATCTATTATATCTTTATGTCTATATTTTATACCTATATCTTTATGTCTATATTTTATACCTATATTTTTATATCTATTATGTCTCTATATTATACCTATATCTATTATGTCTGTATTTTATACCTATATCTATTATGTCTATATTTTATACCTATATCTATTATATCTATTATGTCTATATATTATACCTATATCTATTATATCTATTATGTCTATATTTTATATCTATATCGATTATATCTATTATGTCTAAATATTATACCTATATCTATTATGTCTATATTTTATACCTATATCAATTATGTGTATATTTTATACCTATATCTATTATATCTATTATGTCTATATTATACACCTATATGAATTATACCTCTTATGTCTATATTTTATACCTATATCTATTACATCTATTATGTCGGTATTTTATACCTATATATATTATATCTATTAGGTCTATATATTATACCTGTATCTATTATATCTATTATGTATATATTTTATACCTATATCTATTATACCTCTTATGTCTATATTTTATACCTATATCTATTATATCTATTATGTCTCTGTTTTATATCTTCATCTATTATATCTATTATGTCTATATTTTATACCTATATTATATCTATTATGTCTATATTTTATACTTATATCTATTATAACCAGTATATCTATATTTTATACCTATATTTAATATATGTATATTTGATACCCATATCCATTATATCTATTATATCTGTATTTTATACCTATATCTATTATATCTATTATGTCTATCTATTAAATCTATATTTTATACCTATATCTATTTATCTATATTTTATAACTCTATCTATTATATCTATTATGTCTATGTTTTACCTATATTTATTAAATCTATTATGTCTATATTTTATGCCTGTATCTATTATATCTATTATGTCTATATTTTCTACCTATGTCTATTATATCCACTATATCTATATTTTATACCTATATCTGTTATATCTGTATTTGATACCTATATCCATTATAATCTATATCTATATTTTATAACTATATCTATATATCTATTATGTCTATATTTTATACCTATATCTATTATATTTATTATATCTATATTTTATACCTACATCTGTTATAACTATATTTTATACCTATATCTATTAATCAATATTTTATACCTATATCTATTTTATCTATTATATTTATGTTTTATATCTATTATATCTATATTTTATACCTGTATCTATTATATCAATTGTCTATATTTTACACCTGTATATATATCTATCCTTTATACGTACATCTATTATATCTATTATATCTATATTTTTTAACTATATCTATATCTATTGTGTCTATATTTCATGGCCATATCTATTTTATCTATATTTTATACCTATATCTATCATATCCATTATATTTATATTTTAAACCTATATCTATATCTATGATAGCTATATTTCATATCTATATCTATTATATATATTATATTTATGTTTTATAACAATATCATTATATGTATTATATCTATACTTTATACCTATATTTATTATATCTATATTTTATACCTATATGTATTATACCTATTATATCTATATTTTATAGCTATATCTATTATATCTATTGTGTCTATATTTTATACCTATATCTATTATATCTATTTATCTATATTTTATACCTATATCTATTATATCTATTATGTCTATATTGTATACCTAAATCTATTATGTCTATATTTAATACCAATATCTAGTATATCAATTAGGTCTGTATTTTATACCTATATCTATAATATCTATTATGTCTATATTTTATACCTATGTCTATTATATCTGTTATGTCTGTATTTCATACATAATCTATTATATCTATTATGTCTATATATATCTATATCTATTATATCTACTATGTCTCTATTTTATACCTATATCTATTATATCTATTATTTGATATTTTACTATATCTATTATATCTATTATGTCTATATTTTATACCTATATCTATTCTGTCTATATGTTATACCTATATGTATTATGCCTATATTTTATACCTATATCTATTATGTCTATATTTTATACCTATGTCTATTATATCTATTATATCAATATTTTATATCTATATCTATTATATCTATATTTTATACTTATATCTATTATATCTATATTTTATACCTATATCTATTATATCTATATTTTATATCTATATCTATTATATCTATTTATCTATATTTTATACCTATATCTATTATGTCTATATTTTACAATTATTTCTATTATATATACATTTTAATTATATCTATTATGTCTATTATATCTATATTTTATACCTATATCTATTATATCTATTATATCTATATTTTATAAATATATCTATAATATCTCTATTTTCTTACTATATCTATATATTATATCTACATTTTATACTTATATCTATCTATTATATGTTTATTTTATACCTATATCTATTATATCCATTATATCTATATTTTATACCTCTAGTTATTATAACTGTATTTGATTCCTATATCTCTTATACATTATGTTTATATTTTATACGTCTATCTATTATACCTAATATGTCTATATTTTATACCTATATCTATAGTATCTATTTTGTATTTATTTTATACCTCTATTAGATCTATTATGTCTGTATATTATACCTATATCGAATATGTCTATGTTTTACACCTATGTCTATTTTATCTATTATATCTATATTTCATACCTATATCTATTATATCTATTATGTCTATATCTATTTCATCAATTATGTCTATATTTTGTACCTATATCTATTATGTCTATTAAGTCTATATTTTAGATCTATTATATATATTATGTCTATATTTTATACGTCTATATATTATATCCATTATGTCTATATTTTATACCTCTATCTATAATATCTATTATGTCCATATTTTAAACTGTCTATCATATCTATTATGTCTATATTTTATACCTATATCTATTATATCCATTATGTCTATATTTTAACTATATCTGTTATCTATTATGTCTATATTTTATACCAACCTCTATTATATCTATTATGTCTATATTTTGCCTATATCTATTAATCCACTATATCTATGTTTATACCTATATCTATTATATCTATTATGTCTATATTTCATACCTATATGTATTATATCTTTTACTATATTTTATACCTATATCTATTATATCTATTATTCTTATTTTATACCAATATCTATTATGTCTATATTTTGTACCTATATCTATTATGTCTAAATATTGTACCTATATCTATTATGTCTATATTTATACCTATATCTATTATAATCATACTTTATACCTATATACATTATATCATGTTTTTTAACTATATCAAGATTATCTATATATTTATATTTTTTCTAATTATATCTATTATATTTATATTTTTTATCTATATCTATTTTATCTATTGTCTATATTTTATACCTGTATCTATTATATCTATTTTTTATACGTATATCTATTATATCTATTGTATTATA
>NW_022143126.1:0-1710 GCF_007565055.1 Rhinopithecus roxellana | reverse complement strand
ATATCTATTATAACTATATTAACACCTATTATATTATATCTATATTTTATACCTATATCTATTATATCTGTTATATTTATGTTTTATAATTTTATCTATTATATCTATATTTTATATCTTTATCTATTATATCTATTATATCTATATTTTTACCGATATATGTGGTATCTATATTTTACGTAATCTATTATGTATTATATCTATATTTTATACCTATATCTATTATATCTATATTTTTACCTATATCTATTTATCTATTATGTCAATATTTATACCTATATCTATTATATCTATTATATTATGTTTTATAATTATATCTATTATATGTATATTTTATACTTATATCTTTTACATCTATGGGTATATTTTACACCTGTATCTATTATATTTATTTTTATACGGACATCTATTATGTCTATTATATCTATATTTTATACCCATATCTATTATATCTATATTTTATACCTGTATCTACTATATCTATTATGTCTATGTTTTATACCTATATCTATTATATCTATTATGTCTACATTTTATAGCTATATCTATTATATCTATTGTCTATATTTATACCTATATCTATCATATCTATTATGTCTATATTTCATACCTTTATTTAACATATCTATTATGTCTATATTTTATACCTATATCTATTAATCTATTATGTCCATATTTTATACCTTTATCTATTATAGGTATTATGTCTATATTTTATACCTATATCTATTATATCTACTATGTCTATATTTTTTACCTATATTTATTATATCTATTATGACTATATTTTATGCCTATATCTATTATATCTGTTATATCTATATTTTATACCTATATTTATTATGTCTCCTTTATACCTATATCTATTATGTCTATATTTTATACCTGTATCGATATATATTATGTTATATTTTAACCTATATCTATTATATCTCTTATGGCTATATTTTATACGTATATCTTTATATCTATAATGTTTATATTTTATACCAATATCTATTATGTCTATATTTTTTACCTATATCTATTATATCTATTATGTCTATATTTAATACGTATATCTCTTATATCTATTATGTCCATATTTTATACCTTATCTATTATAGCTATTATAGGTATATTTTATAACTCTATCAGTTATATCTATTATGCCTATATTTTACCTACATCTACTATAGCTATTATGTCTATATTTTATACCCATATCTATTATATCTATTATGTCTATATTTTATACCTATATCTACTAAGTCTGTCTATATTTTATACCTATATTTATTATGTCTATTATGTCTATATTTTATACCTATATCTATTATATCTATTATGTCCATATCTATTGTATCTATTATGTCTATATTTTATACCTATATCTATTATATCTGTTATGTCTATATTTTATATCTATATCTATTATATCTATTATGTCTATATGTTTTACCTATATCTATTATATCTATTATGTCTATATTTAATACCTGTATCTATTATATCTTTTATGTCTATATTTTATACCTATGTCTATTATATCTACTATATCTATATTTTATACCTATATATATTATAACTTTTTTTATACCTATATCTATTATATCTCTATTTTAGAGCTATATCTATTATATCTTTTATATTTATTTTTTGTAATTATCTATGATATCTATTTTTCTTCCTGTATCTATTATATCTATTATATCTATATTTTATACCTAC
>NW_022143125.1:0-3705 GCF_007565055.1 Rhinopithecus roxellana | reverse complement strand
TATATTTATACCTATATCTATTATATATATTTTGTACCTGTATCCATTATATCAATTATGTCTATATTTTATACCTATATCTATATCTATTAGTATGTTTTATCCGTATGTCCATGATATCTATTATGTCTATATTTTATACCTATATCTATTATATCTATTATATTTATTTATAATTATAATATTTTATATCTGTATTTATACCTGTATCTATTATATCTATATTTTATATATATCTATTATATTTATATTTTATACGTATTTCTATTATATCTATTATGTCTATATTTAATACCTATGTCTATTATATCTATTCTGTCTATTTTTTTATCTATATCTACTATCTATTATGTCTGTATTTTAAACCTATACCTATTGTGTCTATATTTTATCCCTGTATCTATTATAACTATTATCTCTGTATTGTATAATATCTATTGTATCTATTCTGTCTATTTTATACCTATATCTATTATGTCTATGTTTTATACCTATATCTTTTATATCTATAGCATAATTTTTTACCTATATCTATTATGTCTATATTTTATACCCATATATATTATATCTATTATGTCTATGTTATACCTATAACTATATATCTCTAACGTCTATATTTACCATATCTACTATATCAATTATCTATATTTTATACCGGTATCTATACGTCTATATTTATATCTATATATATTATATATTATGTCTATATTTATACCTACATCTTTATATTTATTATGTCTGCATTTTATACCTATATCTATTATATCTATTATGTCTATATTTTATCTTTCTATTATATCTATTATGTCTATATTTTATAACTCTATCAATTATATCTATTATGTCTGTATTTTATACCTTTCTATTATATCGATTATGCCTATATTTTATACCTATATCTATTATATCTATTTTTTCATTTTATACCTATGCCTATTATATCTATACTGTCCATATTTTTTACCTATATCTATTATATCTATTATGTCTATATTTACACCTATATCTCATATATATTATGTCTATATTTATACCTGTATCTATTATATCTATATTTTATACCTGTCTCTATTATGTCTACATTTTATGCCTATATCTATTATATCTTTTATGTCTATATTTTACACCTATATCTATGATATCATTTATGTCAGTATTTTACACCTATATCTATTATATCTATTATTCTATATTATTATATAATCTCTATGATGTCTGTATTTTATACATATATCTATTATGTCTTTATTTTATAACTATACCTATTATGTCTATATTTTATACCTATATCTATTATAACTATTATCTCTTTATTGTATAACTATAACTGTTGTATCTATTCTGTCTACATTTTATACCTGTATCTATTATGTCTATATTTTATTCCTATATCTATTATATCCATTATGTCTACATTTTTTACCTATATCTATTATGTCTATATGTTATATCTGTATCTTATATCTATTATGTCTATATTTCATACCTGTATATATCATATGTATTATATCTATGTTTTATACCCATATGTATCATATCTATTATGTCTACGTTTTATTCCGATATCTATTTTATCTCTTACGTCTATATTTCATACCTATATGTATTATATCTATTATGTCTATATTTTATACCTATATCAATTATACCTATTATGTCTATAATTTAAACCTATATCTATTATATCTATTATGTGTATATTTCATACCTATATCTATTATATCTATTATGTCTATATTTAATACCTTTATCTATTTTATCTATTTTGTCTATATTTATACCTATATCTATTATGTCTATATTTTATACCTATATCTACTATATCTGTCATGTCTGTTTTTTATACCTATATCTATTATATCTGTTATGTCTATATTTTATACCTATTTCTATGATATCTATTATGTCTATATTTTATAACTATATCAATGATATCTTGTATGTCTATATTTTATACCTCTATTATATCTATAATGCCTATAATTTATAGCTGTATCTATTATATCTATAATGTCTATATTTTATACCTATATCTATTATGTCTATTATATCTATACTTTATACGTATATATATTAGGTCTATATATTATAGTTATATTTATTATGTCTATTATGTCTATATTTTATACCTATATCTATTACATCTATTTTGTCTATATTTTATACCTATATCTATTATGTCTATATTTTGTACCTATAATTATTATGTCTATATTTTATAACTATATCAATTATGTCTATGTTTAATACCTCTATTATATCTATTATGTCTATATTTTAAACCTATATCTATTACGTCTGTATTTTATATCTGTATCTATTATATGTATTATATCTATATTTTATACCGATATCTATTGTATCTGTATTTTATATGTAAATCTATTATATCTATTATATCTATATTTTATACCTATATCTATTATATCTATATTTTATACCTCTATGTGTTATATCTAGTATGTCTATATTTGATACCTATATCTATTATATCTGTGATGTCTATATTTTATACCTATATCTATCATAACTATTATGTCTGTATTTTATGTCTCTATCTATTATGTCTATATTTTATACTTATATCTATTATATCTATATTTTATACCTGTATCTATTATAACTATTATATCTATATTTTATACCTATATCTATTATATGTATATTTTATACCTATATCTAATATATCTATTATATCTATATTTCGTACCTGTATCTATTATATCTATATTTAATGCCTATATCTATTATGTCTATCTATTACATCTATTATATCTATATTTTATACCTATATCTATTATATCTATATTTTATACCTGTATCTATTATATCTACTATGTCTACGTTTTATACCTATATTTATTATATCTATTATGTCTATATTTCAAAACTATATCTGTTATATGTATTATGTCTCTATTTTATAGCTATATCTATTATAGGTAATATGTCTATATTTTATACCTATATCTATTATGTCTATATTTTATAACTATATCTATTATGTCTATTATGTCTATATTTTATACCTATATCTACTATATCTATTATGTCTATATTTTATGCGTCTTTCTATTATATCTTTTAAGTGTAGATTTTATACCTCTATCTATTACATCAATTGTGTCTATATTTTATCCCTATATCAATTATACCTATTATGACTATAATATATATATATAAATATTATATGTATTTTGTCTATATTGTATACCTACCATCTATTATACATATTATGTCTATATTTTATACCTATATCTCTTATGTCTATATATTATACCTATATCGATTATATCTATTATGTATATTTTATGCCTATATCAATTATAACTATTATGTCTATATTTTATACCTATATCCTTTATATCTATTATGTGTATATTTCATACCTACATCTATTAATCCTTATATCTATATTTTATACCTATATCTATTATATTTATATTTTATAACTGTATCTATTATATCAATTATATCCATATTTATACCTATATCTATTATATCTATTTTACACCTTATATATTATATCTTTAAATTTATATTTTATACCTATATCTATATAATCTATATTTCATACCTATATCTATTATATCCATTATATCTATATTTTAAGTATTTCTGTTATATCTTTTATGTCTATATTTGTCTCCAATATCTATTATATCTATTATGTCTATATCTATTATATCTATTATGACTATATTT
>NW_022143124.1:0-23043 GCF_007565055.1 Rhinopithecus roxellana | reverse complement strand
CCTCTGCACAGAGGCAGACTTCAAGTTTTATGGGATGTTGAATTTGGCAAAGACTTCTTTGGCAAAGGTCAGAGACTCCCTCAAGCTGCCTCAAATCATGGTGGTAACATGTCATGTTCTAAACATGTATGTGACAGTAGGCCTTCTTTCTCTTGTTCTAGGGACCAAAAATGATGGGATTTCTCATCCATATCTAGTGCTGGAAATCTTTATTACACTTGGCAGTCTGATCCAGAGAATTGTAGAATGCTAGAACTAGGGCCAAGTCGCAGAGTCTGGTTGAGCCCTTCCTTGTTTTAAAGATGCAGAAGCCAAGGTAGAGGAAGGATGCATGATTCACCAAAGTCAAACAAACTCTTAGAGCAGGAGCTGGGACTACAAGGTCTCCTGATGTCAGTTCCGAGAACTCCACTTTCTGCTCCCAAACCACAACTATGAGATTCTCTAAGATCCCCAAGTGCCTTCTGAATCAGCACAGAAACAGTTAGATATGTTGGTTTAATAACTAAGCATATTTTATCATATGGGTGACAGATACTATCCGCTGCTTTGCAGTTCTATTTTGTCCATTTAACTACATAATTCCTCACTGGCATAAAAAACCCATTTTTGTGTGTGTGGCTGTTCTCATCAGTGACTTTTCCAAGGTAGCATTTCTCCTAAACTAAGTGCAATCATCATGTAGTGGCTCAATGATAGCAATAAAATTTCCTGCAAAAGCTTTGTATGTAAACCCTATGGAATTGGAGAAGTTTCACGACCTGAAAGAGAACCATCTGGATCATCAGGTCCAATACCTTCATGTTACAAGTGGGTACAATGAGGCTCCAGAGAGTGAAGCGACTTGCTGAAGGCCTCATAGTAGGTCAGTGGGGGTCAGGAGGAGCCCTTGACCACACTGAATACACACATTGGCATTACCTGGTCCCATGCTCTTGCAGTACAACACGTGCTCCTAAAAGGCAGGGAGGTGTCGGGACTATGGAGTGCCTGGCCCAGTGCCGGACGCACAGTAGTGCCCAATGCCTATGTGATGGGTGAGTGAGCCCTTCATGACCAGACTTGTTTGCCAACCTGTCTTGTTTCTCTCATATGCCATCAGGCGAAAGCAGTTCTCCCCACAAAGGAGGCCCCATCAGTGTGGTGGAGGTGGAGGTGGCTGGTTGGGGTTGGACATCTGCTTCAGTCAAGTCTGCTGAACAGTGTAGTGGCTTCCAGCTGGCTAGGGGGTGCTTTCAGCCTCACGTGCAGCCTCATACTTCTGCACCCTTTCTGGTTGAGCATCTCTTGCCCAGGACACTTTTGTGTTTGGAGTGAATTTCCTGACAAGCAGCAAATTTAAGTGTCCCGTGCCAGAAGCGGGCTGAGTACGCAGAGCCCCATCCCCTTTTATTTTTAATGTGCATCAGTGTCAGGCACTCCCAAAGAGGATGTTCTGGGCTGAGCTCAGCAAACACCAGGCCTGTGGAAGAGGCCTCAGCAACTTAGCTCTGGAAGTCGGGGGAACAAGCAAGAGCTTTGAAAGGCTGCAGATGGTGAGGGTGCCAGGGTGACAGACTGTGGGTGGCAGTTTTCTTTGTATTCCAAATAGGCTGAGCATTTTCTCTTTTTCACTGTAATCCCTGGAAGAAAATGGGGACAAGAAGAGTAGCAGGCAGAGGCAGATTTCTTATCCTAGGGTCCGTGGATGGGTTTCCAAAGAGGGTTGAGTTCTGAAGCTCATGGAATTTGTACATAATTGTATAAATTTTGTGTCCATGTATGTTTTTCAGAACAGAAGGTTTCCTTTATCAACTCCTTAAAGGAGTACATGATCCAAACATGTCAAGATCCACAGGTGTAAAGATCAAAACCATCTCTAAGCTCTTTAGAGTGAATCAATTGTTTGTCTCATTCAGGAGGAAAAGATTCAACCACAATTCTCATTTCTCCTACTACCCTTCTCACCCACACCTGATATCATTTTTAAAAGGACATGTGCACATAGAAAACAAGTACATAAGGAAAATCCTACTTTCTTTTATAATGGGTACATATTTTTAAGTCCCAAACTGAGGCATGCAGAAAATGTTTCTTTTCCTCTTCTAAAATTCACACTGATTTCTATTTTGAGCCCCCATTCTATTTATATGGCAGAGACTTAATCTTGATGTTAGGAGTTTTGTTACTCTCTCCGTCCCAGGGGATTGTGTCTCAGTTCTGAGCTGGGGTACCAGATGTAATAGGAAACATCTTGTCTTCTATGCCTTTCGTCCACCAAGGCATCTGCTGAGGATCCATCCTTCATGCCATTGGGTCCTTAGCTGTGGACCACATGTGTCACCCGGAACTGTCCATCTGCTGGTCCTGGCCTCAGCACACTTCCCACAAAAGTATCACTTCCCACAAAAGTATCACTCCAGGGCCAACAAAACACATCTGTGACTCAGTTCTGCCCTAAGGGCCACCACTTTGCAGCCTCTGTCCTAAAGGCTTAGAATTGTAGAAACCAAAGCAGGGGCGACACTCTTCTTTTTTAAAATTTTACTTTAAGTTCCGGGATACAGAACATGTGCCGAATGTGCAGGTTTGCTATATAGCTATATATGTGCCATGGTGGTTTACTGCACGTATCGACCCATCATCTAGGTTTTAAGCCCCACATGTATTACGTATTTGTCCTAATGCTCTCCCTCCCCTTGTCCCCTACCTCCAACAAGCCCTGGTGTGTGATGTTCCCCTCCTTGCATCCATGTGTTCTCATTGTTTAACTCCCACTTATGAGTGAGAATAGGCAGTGTTTGGTTTTCTGTTCCTGTGCTAGTTTGCTGAGAATGATGGCCTCCAGCTTCATCCGTGTCCCTGCAAAGGACATGATCTCATTCTCTTTTATGGCGCATAGTATTCCATGGTGTATATGTACATTTTCTTTATCTAGTCTATCATTGATGGGCATGTGGGTTGGTTCCATGTCTTTGCTATTGTAAATAGTGCTGCAACATACATACATGTGCATGTGTCTTTAGAGTAGAATGATTTATATTCCTTTGGATATATATGCAGTAATGGGATTGCTGGATCAAATGGTATTTCTGGTTCTAGATACCTGAGGAATTACCACACTGTCTTCCACAATGGTTGAACTAATTTACATTCCCACCAACAGTGTAAAAGTGTTCCTATTTGTCTGCAACCTTGCCAGCATCTATTGTTTCCTGACTTTTTAATAATTGCCATTCTGACTGGCATGAGATAGACACCCTTTTATTCTGCTTTCACATGTGTCATATCTCTTCCCAAGGCCATTAGCTCAGAATTGTCTACTTGAACAGAAGAAAAGGGCCTAGGGGAGATATCTGGGGGCAAAACATTGGTTACTATTTCTAATTTATTATCCTTCTACACCTTGATATTGAACTTGTAAAAACAGGTTCTATATTTTGAAAAAATAAGCTTCTTCCACATCCAAGAAAAAAGACTTGTAACTGGACATGTTTTTCAATAAAGTAATCCTACAAAGACAATGTTTTCTATGGAATTGTAGAGCTTTATATTGGGTCTCTTGAATGATTTTTAAATCCAATCCCAGAGACTGGGTTAAATAAATAAGACAACTGAAGCCCAGAGAGGTAAGTTGCTTGGCCTTGGTCACCTAGCAAGTTACTGCCAGCCAGATATGCAGTGTCTCTCAGCTGTTTGTCTAGCACCTCCTCCCAGACAAGCCAAGGCCCATGGCACTGCACTCTGCTTGGAGTGGGAGTCGAATGTGGCATGGGAATGAGGGTGATGGTAGAATGCAGCGCTTAAAGCCAAGTTAGGAAGACCCAAGAGGCAATGGCCCCAGGAGAAGTCAAATCAAAGGGGACTGACAGCCCAAAGGCAGGTACCCCCAAGAGGGACCCAGGAAAGAGGAAGAATCAATGGATAAGCACCAGGTCAGAAACCAGGGAAGTCAGCCCAGCAAACATTGGGCAGGACCCAGAGCTGTCACAGGACCCTAGGCTTTCTGTAGAGGGGCAGAGGCCTTGGGAAGATGGGTGGAAAGGCCCATCAGTGAAACCAAAGCAACTAGGACACTTTGTACTATAGTTGGGAGGTGCCTCAAAGGGAAACTTCTGCCAGAAAGATCTTAAAATAACTTCAAATTAGATTACTTTTCTTCTTAAGACTATCTAGGAATTTCCTGTTGCCTATGGGATAAAATTCTAACTTCAAGCTTGTCCAACCCATGGGCCATGGCCACATGCAGCCCAGGACAGCTTTGAATGTGGCCCAACACAAATTTGTAAACTTTCTTAAAACTTTATGAGATTTTTCTGCAATTTCTTTTTTTTTTTTTTTTTTTTTTTTTTTTTTTTTTAGCTCATCAGCTATCATTAGTGTTAGTGTATTTTATGTGTGGCCCAAGACAATTCTTCTTCCAATGTGGCCAAGGAAAACTGAAAGATTGGAAACCCCTGCTCTAACTCTTTGTATGCCACATTCTTTATACCTCATGTACATTTCTAGTATCTTTCAATACCATTACCCAACCTTCTGATGCTCTAACCCAAAGTGGTTTTTCACCCAGTGGTTTTTCAACACTACCATGACTCTCTAAGGTGCAGGAGAACCATCTAGAAGACTTGAAAACACAGATTGCTGAATCTCCACCCACAGAGTTTCTAATTCAGTAGATCTGGGGTGGGCCCTGAAAATCTATATTTCTTCTGTGTTCCCAGGTGATGCTGATGGTACTGGCACCATACTTTGAGAACCACTGTTCTGTTCACTTGTTAGAATGTGCTGTGGGCCAGCAGCATCAGCATCACCTGAAAGCTTGTTAGAAATGCAGGTTCTCAGGCCCACCCAAGACCTATTGGATTAGAATTTATTTTATATATATATATTTATATATATTATATATATACATTATATATTTATATATATATATATAAATGTTTGTGTGTATATATATATTTTATTTCAATAGATTTGGAGTTTTGGGTTGCATGGATGAATTATATAGCAGTGAATTCTGAGATTCTAGTGCACCTATTATCTGAGCATTGTACATTGTATCCAATGTGTAGTTTTTTCTCTCACTACCCTCCCCCTTCTGAATCTCCAAAGTCTATTATATCACTCTGTATGCATTTGCAAACTCATAGCTTAGCTCCCACTTATAAGTGAGAACACATGGTTTTTGGTTTTCCATTTCTGAGTTACTTCACTTAGAATAATGGCCTCTAGCTCCATCCAAGTTGCTACAAAGAATATATTATTTTGTTCCTTTTTATGGCCAAACAGTATTCCATGGTGTATATATACCACATTTTCTTTATCCATTCATTGGTCGATGGACACTTAGTTTTTTCCATATCTTTGCAATTGTGAATTGTACTTCTATAAACATACATGTGTGTCTTTTTCATATAATAACTTCTTTCTCTTTGGGTAGATACCCAGTAGTGGGATTGCTGGATTGAATGGTAGATCTACTTTTAGTTCAAAAGACCCTCAGGTGATTCTTATGGTATTAACATTTGAGAAGTACTTTTCTAGCCTAATTGTACTTGACTGTGGCTGCACCTTAGAACCACCCAGGTAGTTTTTTTTTTTGAGACGGAGTCTCATTCTGTCGCCAGGCTGGAGTGTAGTGGCATCATTTTGGCTCACTGCAACCTCCATCTCCCGTGTTCAAGTGATTCTCCTGTCTCTGCCTCTCGAGTAGCTGGGACTACAGGCATGCACCACCACGCCCAGCTAATTTTTTGTATTTTTAGTAGAGACTGGGGTTTCACCATGTTGGCCAGGATGGTCTAGATCTCTTGACCTCGTGATCTGCCTGCCTCGGCCTCCCAAAATGCTGGGATTACAGGCGTGAGCCACCATGACCAGCCCAGAGAGTCTTAAAATTTCATGCAGGACTGGGCTTCATCCCCAAAAGATTCTAATTTAATCAAGCTGGTGGTAGGGTCATGGTATCTGTCATTTTGATAGCTCTCCTGTTAATCTTAATAAGCAGCAAGATTAAGGACTGCTGCAGCCACACGGAACAACCATCTCTCTCCAAACCATGCAGCTGCTCTCCCTGTTTTTATTCTGCACATGCTTTCCCCTCAGCCTGCAACAAAACTTCTACTCATTCTTCACAACCCAGGTTACCAAACCTCCTCAGGGAAGATGTCCCTAGAGTTTTTTCCAGCAGAGTTAACTCTTTCTTGAGTTCACTCTTTGTGTGCACTCAGTTGTAACATAGATTATATTGAATTGTAGTTAAGTATTTCTAATGTCTTTTTTCCTCAGTAGGGAAAACTAGGTTGTGACTATCTTTGGGACAGAGAATCTGACTTATTTACTTTTTTTTTAAACTGCAGAACCTTTTATATAGTTGGTTCTTTATAAATAATTGATGATTGAATGAATGAGTTAAGTCAAGCTTTGACCAATCCAAGTAAGTCCTTCAGGTGTCCTCAGTCCTCCAAGCATCTGCACCAGAAAGTTACCCCCAACCCCACCAACTCTTTACAGTCCACACAAAGAAAACAAAAGAAGGCCAACAAGCAAACAACAAACACCCCAGAAACAGATGCGTGCATAATAGTACACATCCTGGCTACCACAGAAGAAATATCAGGAAGAGATGGAAAGATCCATAAGGGCAGGAATTTTTTGTTGGTTTGGATCTTTGCTGTATTTTCAGCACCTAGCTGAGTGCCTAGCCTACAGAAAGTGCTAGATTGAATGACAGATTGAATAAATGTATGATTGTAATACAGTTTTCCTGTCTCCTCTTCCTTTCTCTTTCGTCACTCAGTCCATGACGCTGGTCTCTGTTTTGAATGCTGCACTTATCCCAAGACAGGCTCAGTAGGAGCTCCCTTTAAGGATGTTCTAGTTTTAAAATTTTTCTGACTGATATGGTTTGGATCTGTGTCCCTACCAAGTATAATATCAAATTGTAATCCCCAGTGTTGGAGGTAGGGCCCTGTGGGAAGTGATTGGATCCTGAGAACAGGGTTCTTATGAATGGTTTAGCACCATCACCCCTTGGTACTGTATAGTGAATGAGTTCTCACGAGACATGGTTGTTTGAAAGTGTGTAGCAGCTCCCCACCAACCCTGCTTCTGTTCCAGCCATGTAAGATGCATGCTTCCCACTTTGCCTTCCACCATGAGTAAAACTCCCTGAGGCCTCCCCAGAAGCAGATGCTGCCATACTTCCTGTACAGCTTGCGGAACCATGAGCTAATTAAATGTCTTTTCTGTGTAAACTACCCAGTCTCAGGTATTTCTTCATAGCAGTGCGAGCTGACCATGGTATTTGCGGGCAAAGTGTGAATCAATTTCCAGCAATGTCCTGTGTGCCTCCTAGAGACACAATAAACTTTCAGATTGGATATAATATAGTCTAAGGACTTTAACTTTTTTTCACTATTGACCCTTACCCCAACACACAAACACACACACACACACATGCCCCCTCTAGAGAAGTGCCTGAGTCATTCATTATGCATCAAGCAAAACTCAGGCTTGGTAAGCTGGAGCTCCACAACAAGTTCCTCCCTGAAGTACTCAGAAGCACCTCTGCCAAGGGCTGAATCAGCACTGAATCTGATGATCTCTTGATGGCTGCTTGTCTTGCTGAATAGCTGACAGAGAGTGACAGAATTTTAGAGCTGGAAGAAATCTTAGAGATCATCTGGTTTAACCCCACGTATTTGATGGATGAGGAGGCTGAGATTCAGACGTATCACTCACCATGTGTCACAAAGTAACACAGCTCATTAGTTGCTGAGTAAGAGCATCAGCTTGTGTCCTAGCTTCTGGTCACCTGTATTTTCTGTTTACCTTATTACCAGCTGTAAAATCTGCCTTATGCTGTGCCTAAATTGTTTAATGTGGGAATGGAAAGTTATTCTCTGTTCCTTGTGACCACAAAAGAATGGTTTTTTCCTTTCTTCTTCTCCTCCTTCATCCTCTTCCTCCTCCTCCTCCTCCTCTTCCTCTTCTTATTTCTTTTTTGAAATAAGGTCTCTCTGTGTTGTCCAGGTTGGAGTGCAGTGGCGTGATCACTGCAGTCTAGACCTCCTGGGTTCAAGCAATTCTCCCATCTCAGCCTCTTTAGTAGCTGGGACCACAGGCATGTGCCACTACACCTGGCTAATGTTTTTACTTTTTGTAGAGATGGGGTCTCCCTATATTGTCCAGCCTCAAAAAAGATTTTGAAAGAGAATTATGATCCCTCAAAAATCAGTCCCTTCTGGTTAGAAGTAGGTTAGACATGCATTGGTCTCATTTTGAAAAAACAGATGGTGACAGGGATGATTTATTTATTTAGGTATCCAACTGAAGGCATTAGCCTACATTAAAGTTTTTCTTAAAAGCTTTTTCCAGATTTAGAGCTTCACAAAGAAATAAAACCAAAACACTATGTCTTAACCAAGCTGATTTACCCACTGTCTTCCAAATACACTTTGTATTTGTAGAATATCCTTTTCTCCCTAATCCAATACTTCTGTCCTCACTGACCTCTACACAGTCACATCCTATATGATTTTCCAAACCCGGTTAAATTTCCTCTATTTTTCAACTGTACTCTTGACCATCGGCCTTGCCTGGAATAATATCTTCTCTTTTTTCTTTAATATTATAAGAGAATATAATAGTTATAATGTATTTTTATTTTATTGTATATTAGGCAATACATATTACTAGCATATCATACTCATTTCACAGCTTTTTTAAAAAGGTGATTTAGTTGAAGATTGTAGTAGTTCATTAGTGCTACAAAACCTCAAAACTTCATGGCTTAATGTATCAATACTTCATTGAGCTAATGATTCTATGGGTCAGTAATTTAGGCTGGGTTTATTTGGGCAGGTCTTTTGATTTCAGCTGGGCTCTTTCATGTGTCTGGGTCAGCTGCAGGTTAACTAAATGGTTCTGCCTCTGGGGGTTGGCTAGCTGTCAGCAAGAACCTCTCCCTACCTCTCCAGAGTTGGGATTTAAGGTCCTTAAACCTCCATCAGATTTGCCATGCTTAACACAGCACCTGGTTCATACTAAGTGATATTATTATTGTTTTTAGCCTTTCCAGGAACATGGTTCACTTTTTCAGTCTTTATACTAACACAAAAGTCAAACACAGACTAACATGAATCATAGATCTTACCCCATACTGAATTTTCCTGAAGATTTAAAGGATACAGGCAAGCACCAGGCATAGTCAAAATGTTTTTTTTTTTTCCTAGAGGAGACTGAAACCATCACAAACTTGCAAAACTTTGCCAAAGTGTCCCTTTTTTTGTTTTTGCACATTGGATTTTGAATTAACCTACGAGTTTTGACAAAACGTGTAGAAATTTTATTTACAAATAGAGCCATTTTGGTTTTTTAAGCACTTTTATCCATCAATTACACACTAATTGGAAGGTGCTTATGTGAGTACCCCTTATCCTCCAGCCAGCTACACTCCTTAAATCTGTACAGTCAGGGTCTGTTTACAACTTATCTTGGACTTCCCAGCTTCCAAAACTATGATAAATAACTGTCTTTTGTTTAAACCACTCAGTCTATGGTAATTTGTTATAGCATCCCAGCTGACTAAGACAGTCACTGTCTTGAAAACATTATGAGGCACTGTAGTGTAATGCTTACAAATATGAGTTCTGGAGGCAGGAAAATCTGGTTCAAAATCTGGCTCTGCCATTTACTAGCTGTATCATTTTGGACAAGTTACTTAACCCCTCCCTCCCTCCCTCCCTCCCTCCTTCCCTTCCTTCCTTCCTTCCTTCCTTCCTTCCTTCCTTCCTTCCTTCCTTCCTTCCTTCCTTCTGCCTGTGGATATTCAGTTGCTCCACCACCATTTGTAGGAAAGGCAATCTTTCTCCACTGAGTTGTTTTTGTACCTTTGTCAAAAAGCAATTGGGCATATTTGTGTGTTTCTATTTCTGAGTTTTCCTGTTTTATTCATTTATTGGGTTAATTGTGCCTCAATTTCTTCATCTGTGATGTAGGAATAATAATATTGTCTACATCATGGGCTTGTAAGTGTTCATTGAAAGAATGCAGACAAAGTGCTTAACACACTGCCTTATAAATTATAAGCACTCTATGAATGCAAACTTATAATGACAGCAATAGTTATTAGCATTGCCCTGAAGAGGAGAGTTTTGGGAAGGTGGGACCCATAAACTGTGTGGCATAAAAGTCAAGTATGATAAAGACTGAAAAGTGCCAGTATGTATAGCATCTTTCATGGTACCAATGGATGGGGGTGAGGTCAAAGCCATCCTGCAGTGAGGGGCTGAGGAAATGGAAAGTTAAGAAGAGAAAGCAGGTGGGCAAGGCGTGGGTTCTGGCAAAAGAGTCTTTGAATGAGGGATAATTGGGCAATATTGTATCTACTCTATGCCCTTTACCTCTACATACCATGGGTGCCAGGGTGTCAACTTACAAGGGCAGTATATCAGCAACTCCCCAAACCTGTGCAGGAGAGTCTGTCTTTTTTTCTCTCTAGGTTGGTGTGCTTCTAACCGTTTCTTGTAAGAAAAAATTTTAAAACCCAAACTTCTATTTCTGGCTTCTCTGTAGTTTCTTAAATTACAACTTTAAATATTTAAAGGTTTCCAGTATACATAGCAAGGTGATGCAATAAATACACACAAAAAGAAGCTGATTTGTAAGAAGCAGAGGAGATTAGTAACGAGCTAGAAATTCACAGCTGATGTGGGAATGAATAATGGAGTCTTCAAGCATTTGGGGGAATCCAGTGCAGGTCAAGGATAGTGGATTCTGAAGTTTTAATATTGCATGCTAAAGTGGAAACCCATTTGGCACATGACCAAATACCAATATGGGTAAAATTCAGTAGCTGATGTTTATATTTTTCTTGTATTCATTGGAGGATTTATCTGTGTAGCAATAAACTTTTCAGTGGTAGGGAAGATGCTTGAATTTGCAATTTATTGTTATTCTACTTAAGAATTGTGTTTTATGCCAGCAGTCATGCTTTACCCAAGACCTTTTTGAATAATTTCAGTTCACCAGCCAGAAGGAAGATAATTCCTCAAGGGTACAGACCATGGTTTCTACTTCCCTCCAACTGAGCTGAATGCTATATCTTTACCTAAAGGAGTATCTGGATGTATACAGAGCCAAGGAGATTCTTAGTTCTTCCCATTGGGGATTCTTATGGAAGCTTTAATAAGTTGTTGCTGTGGAAAAGTAGAAAGGGCCTACATTGGAGTCATGAAGTCCAACATCAAATCCTAGCTCCATTATTTACTGTGTATGATATGGTTTGGCTGTGTCCCCACCCAGATCTCATCTGTAATTCCCATATGTTGTGGGAGGGACCCAGTGGAAAGTAATTGAATCATGAAGGCAGGTCTTTCAGTGCTGTTCCTGTGAATAAGTCTCATGCGATCTGATGGCTTTATAAGGTGGAGTTTCCCTGCACAAGTTCTCTGTGCCTGCTGCCATCCATGTAAGACGTGACTTGCTCCTCCTTGTCTTCCACCATGATTGTGAGGCTTCCCCAGCCATGTAGAACTGTAAGTTCATTAAACCTCTTTCTTTGTTAATTGCCCTGTCTCAGGTACATCTTTATTAGCAGTGTGAAAAAAGACTAATACAGTAAATTGGTACCAGTAGAGCAGGGGCACTGCTGAAAAGATACCAGAAAATGTGAAAGTAACTTTGGAACTGGGTAACAGGCAGAGGTTGGAACAGTTTGGAGGGCTCAGAAGAAGACAGAAAAATGTGGAAATGTTTGGAACTCCCTAGAGACTTGTTGAATGGCTTTGACCAAAATGCTATTAAAGACATGGATAATGAAATCCAGGCTGAGGTGGTCTCAGATGGAGATGAGGAACTTGTTGGGAACTGGAGCAGAGGTGACTCTTGTTATGTTTTAGCAAAGAGATTTGCAGCATTTTGCCCCTGCCCTAGAGGTTTGTGGAACTTTTAACTTGAGAGAAATTATTTAGGGTATCTGGTGGAAGAAATTTCTAAGCAGCAAAGCATTCAAGAGATGACTTGAGTGCTGTTAAAGGCATTCCATTTTATAAGGGAAGCAGAACATAAAAGTTCAGAAAATTTGCAGCCTGACAATGCAATAGGAAAGAAAATCTCATTTTCTGAGAAATTCAAGCTGGCTACAGAAATTTGCATAAGTTAACAAGGAGCTGAATGTTAATCCCCAAGACAATGGGAAAAATGTCTCCAGAGCATGTTAGAGGTCTTCACAGCAGCCCCTCTCATCACAGGCCCAGAGACCTAGGAGGAAAAAAGGGTTTAATGGGTCAGGCCCAGGGTCCCTGTGCTGTGTGCAGCCTAGAGACGTGGTGCACTGCATCCCAGCCACTCCAGCCATGGCTGAAAGGGGTCAATGAAGAGCTTGGGCTGTGGCTTCAGAGCTTGGCAACTTCCACATGGCATTGAGCCTGCAAGTGCACAGAAGTCAAGAATTGGGGTTTGGGAACCTCCACCTGGATTTCAGGTGTATGGAAACGCCTGGATGCCAAGGCAGGAGTTTGCTGCAGGGGTGGGGCGGTCATGGAGAACCTCTGCTAGGGCAGTGTGGAAGGGAAATGTTGGGTCAGAGTCCCCACACAAAGTCCACCTAGTGGAGCTGTGAGAAGAGGGCCACTGCCCTCCAGACCCCAGAATGGTAGGTCCATTGACAGCTTGCACTGTGTACCTGGAAAAGCCACAGACACAACACCAGCCCATGACAGCAGCCAGGAGGGAGGCTGTGCCCTGCAAAGTCATAGGGGCAGAGTGGCCCAAGACTGTGGGAACCCACCTCTTGCATCAGCGTGACTTGGATATGAGACATGGAGTCAAAGGAGATCATTTTGGAGCTTTAAGATTTGACTGTGCTGCTGGATTTCAGACTTGCATGGAGCCTGCAGTCCCTTTGTTTTGGCCAGTTTCTGCCATTTGGAATAGATGTATTTACCCAATGCCTGTACCCCCACTGTGTCTAGGAAGTAACCAATCTGCTTTTGATTTTACAGGCCCATAGGTGGAAGGGACTTGCCCTGTCTTGGATGAAATTTTGGACTATGGACTTTTGAGTTAATGCTGAAATGAGTTATGACTTTGAGGGACTCTTGGGAAGGCATGATTGGTTTTGAAATGTGAGGACATAAGATTTGGTTGCCTGTTCACTCTGATGGTAGTTTCTTTTGCTGTGCAAAAGCTCTTTAGTTTAATTAGATCCCATTTGTCAAAAAGTGGGGAAAGGATATGAACAGACATTTCTCAAAAGAAGATATTCATACAGCCAACAGACACATGAAAAAATGCTCATCGTCACTCGCCATCAGAGAAATGCAAATCAAAACCACAATGAGATACCATCTCACACCAGTTAGAATGGCAATCATTAAGAAGTCAGGAAACAACAGGTGTTGGAGAGGATGTGGAGAAACAGGAACACTTTTACACTGTTGGTGGGATTGTAAACTAGTTCAACCATTATGGAAAACAGTATGGCAATTCCTCAAGGATCTAGAACTAGATGTACCATATGACGCAGCCATCCCACTACTGGGTATATACCCAAAGGATTATAAATTATTCTACTACAAAGACACATGCACACGTATGTTTATTGCGGCACTATTCACAATAGCAAAGACTTGGAATCAACCCAAATGTCCATCTGTGACAGACTGGATTAAGAAAATGTGGCACATATACACCATGGAATACTATGCAGCCATAAAAAAGGATGAGTTTGCGTCCTTTGTAGGGACATGGATGCAGCTGGAAACCATCATTCTTAGCAAACTATCACAAGAAGAGAAAACCAAACACCGCATGTTCTCACTCATAGGTGGGAACTGAACAATGAGATCACTTGGACTCGGGAAGGGGAACATCACGCACTGGGGCCTATCATGGGGGGGGGAGGGGGGAGGAGGGAGGGATTGCATTGGGGAGTTATACATGATATAAATGATGAATTGATGGGTGCTGACGAGTTGATGGGTGCAGCACACCAACATGGCATAAGTATACATATGTAACAAACCTGCACGTTATGCACATGTACCCTAGAACTTAAAGTATAATAAAAAAAAAAAAAAAAAAAAGATTTGGGAGGGGCCAGGGCCAGAATGATATGGTTCAGCTGTGTCTCCACACAAATGTCATCTTGAATTCCCACATGTTGTAGGAGGGACCTGGTGGGAGGTAATTGAATCATGAAGGCATGTCTTTCCAGTGCTGTTCTCATGACAGTGAGTAAGTCTCATGAGATCTAATGGCTTTATAAGGCACAGTTTCCTGGCACAAGCTCTCTCTTTGCCTGCTGCCATCCATGTAAGACGTAACTGGCTCCTTCTTGCCTTCCGCCATTATTGTTAGACTTCTCCAGCCATGTGGAACTGTTAAGTCCATTAAACCTCTTTCTTTTGTAAATTCCCCATCTTGGGTATGCCTTTATCAGCAGTGTGAAAATGGACTAATACAGTGGGTCAAAACACGCCCTCTGTAATCCCCATTTCTTTATCTGTGAAATGGAGGCAGTTCTTAATATATCAACCTCATAGATTGTTATGCAAATGAAATGAGAGACTTGGTGTCTGGAATGCTGAGGTTTCAGTAAGTTCCTCCTGAATTTGGATTCCTAACACATCTCTACTTTCTATTCAACAGATATTTTGAAGTATTCCTGTAAATATAAACTGTGATAACCTCTAATTTCCATCCCAAAGATGGAGGGAGTTATCTGTTCACAGTTATTGCCACAGGTGTACAGCAGAACATGACTGTGAAGTGATGTGACTTAGCTGCTCTGGAAGTCAGGACCCCTGGTTGTGCCTGTAACTCACTGAGTGACCTTGAAAATAACATGAATTTTCTGAACTTGCTTCCTGACTTGTAAATTATGCCTGGGGACAGGTGGTAGCATAGGATAAATAAATTCTAAGTTTTCTTTTGCCTTCGATATTCCTGATCTAGACCAGAAATTTCTTTCCATCATACTAAGCTATTGAGTCATACTTGTTGCTCATGGCAATTCATTAAGAAGCATTATTATCTAGTCATTATTTTTACCAATAATGCTAAATGATTCCCTTGGAAGAACTTAGCAGCTAATGAAAGTATCAACAACAAATGAATTTGCTAACTAAAATGTGTTGCAGTCCTCTGAAAAAAGAATTTACTTTATTGTAATTAAAATTTATTTTTAAAAAGTCATTATAATTCAGTTTCTGAATTGTATGTGCATGGATATTTATTGATATACAGATACATAGATTTTTGCATTCCATACAAACAACTATTAAATAGGGTCAAACATGAGCATGAGCTATTTGGACATTTGAAGAAACGTGGAAGGGGCTGTGTTCTTGTCATTCTGTGATGCTGTTCAGTACTGCGGTCCTAAAATACACCTTTGCCTACAAGGATCCTGCAGGCTAATTGCAGCAGCTGGGAACCTGCCCAGACTGTCACTGGTTTTTAGGTATGCTGCTGCAGGCAGTCACCAGCAAGCATCTGTCCCCAAATCTAGGGGGAGTTTGCAGTGTGGCATGATTCCCAGCCCCAGTATGGAACCTAATGGAAAGTGATAAGTCATAGACACAGATCGAAATACTTTTGTTAGAATAAATGTGAGACTTGTTTAAAAGTTGTATTCACCCACACACAAAAGAGAGTTACCTTGATCCCACAGGGGTCAATGCTGTTATTTTTCTGGACCAACTATTGATACAGGCTAGCAGGGAATTGCATAGAAGGGTCCCTGCAGGCTGCTTGGTATCACAGCCATCTCCTGGATCCCCCTGTATAGCAATCAGGCTCCGTGGTCTTTGCAGTCAGGCCAACCTGGTTTCAGTTCTTACTGCTGCTACTTATTACCTGTGTGGTTTGGGGCATGTTTTCCCATCTGAAATGTGGATTATAGTAGCACCTACCTCATATGGTGACTGTGAGAACTAAATGAGGTAATACATATTATATGCTTTGTAAAGTGCTTTTCACTTAATAAGCCCTGAGGTACTACACTTATTATTATTTTGTGTTATTATTATTAATAAAAACTGAGGTTCAGAGAGATAAGAAAGTTATCCAAAATTACATAGGCAATAACCGGCAGGGCCAAGGTGAGAACCTAGGGCTATCTGCCTATGATTATGACACGCTGCCCCACAAAAGGAATGGTTATTCTGAAAGCATCAAGAACAAAGGCAGAACCTGCCAGCAGACACTGTTGTGGACTCATCAATTTTTGGCACGATCTTGTCAAGTTAGGGGCAAAACAGTGGTAATCAGCCTCATCTCTAGCAATCATTCCCACTATTCTTCTCACAGGCTGTGCTGCTGCTTCCTAAAGACTGCAAACCGAGGCCTCTGGCACTCTGAAACCAGGCAAAACTGAGCTAACCTATTTGTTAATTGGGGTTAAAATTTAACAAAATTAATACTGAGTCATGCAACCAGTATAGCTTTTTTATTTTGTATAACTTCTCTTTGTCTACCTCTACCCTGCTGTGAAACCCCATCTTGACATGGTGAACTCTGAGGCAATCCCTTCCAAATCCCAAATGAAAAGGGGAACACGAATGCGTCTGGTTTTTCCTTCCCTCAAACTTCCTGGAGTTTTCGTTTGGCACAGCCCTTAAGATGCCACCCAGAAGCCAAGGTGGGAAGGGGAAGTCAGGGCCTAGCCTTTGATTTCTTGCCACCCTTCTTTTCTTTTAGCAAAACACTTTCTAATTTTCTATTCCTGTCTTATAAGAACATTTCTTGGGTCACCTTCTGAGTCCATTCTACCCATGGCTTAGAGCAAAACTGTATTCTTTTCTTTCTTTTTTCCTTTTCCTTCCTTCCTTCCTTCCTTCTTCTTTCTCTTCTTCTCTTTCTTCTTTCTTTTCTTTCTTTCTTTTTCTTTCTCTTTCTTTCTTTCTCTCTCCCTTCCTTCTTCCTTCCTTCTTCCTTCCTTCCTTCCTTCCTTCCTTCCTTCCTTCCTTCCTTCCTTCCTTCCTTCCTTCCTTCCTTCCTTCCTTCTCTCTTTCTCTCTCTCTCTGTTTCCCTCCCTCCCTCCCACTCTCCCTCCCTTCCTTCCTTCCTTCTTTCTTTTACAAATGAAAGTCATTGTTTTTGGCTGGGTGCAGCAGCTAATGCCTGTAATCCCAGCACTTTGGGAAGCCAAGGCCAGTGGATTACCTGAGGTCAGGAGGTCAAGACCAGCCTGGCGACATGGTGAAACCCCATCTCTACTAAAAATAGGAAAATTAGCTGGGCTTAGTGGCATGCGCCCGTAATTCCAGCCACTCGGGAGGCTGAGGCAGGAGAATCGCTTGAACCTGGGAGGCGGAGGTTGCAGTGAGCCCAGATCACACCAACGTACTCCAGTCTGGACCACAGAGCAAGATTCCATCTCAAAAAAAAAAAAGGAAGTTATTAATTTTAAGTTTTGATTATTATTAAGACAGGACTACATTGTATAGAGACATCTCTAAACCAATGAAGATAAAACATTACATTATTCAGAACCTTAATATTCAGCATCTTCTAGGATTAAAACATAGTTATAAAACTTTTCTTTAGATTACTTTTAAAAAAAGTTTGACCTAAGTTTTCTGGACCTTCCTTTTTTTTTTAACCTTTAGGTTTGGGGGTACCTGTGAAGCTTGTTATATAGGTAAACTCACGTCATGTGGATTTGTTGTACAGATTATTTCATCACCCAGGTATTAAGCCAAGTACCCAATAGTTATTTTTCTGCTTTTCTCCCTCCTGCCACCCTCTCACCCTCAGGTAGACTTCAGTGTGTGTTATTCCCCGTGTGTGTCCATGTGTTCTCATCATTTAGCTCACACTTACAAGAATGTGTGGTATTTGGTTTTTTGTCCCTGTGTTTGTTTGCTAAGGCTAATAGCCTCCAGCTCCATCCATGTTCCTGCAAAAGACATGATCTCGTTCTTTTTTACGGCTGCATACTGCATGGTGTATCTGTATCACATTTTCTTTATCTAGTCTCTCATCGATGGGCATTTAGGTTGATTCCATGTCTTTGCTATTGTGAATATTGCTGCAGTAAACATTCGTGTGCATATGTCTTTACAGTAGAATAATTTATATTCCTCTGGGTATATACCCACTAATAGAATAGCTGGGTCAAATGGTAGTTCTGCTTTTGGCTCTTCGAGGAATCGCCATACTGCTTTCCACAATGGCTGAACTAATTTAAACTCCCGCCAACAGTGTATAAGTGTTCCCTTTTCTCTGCAACCTTGCCACATGTTATTTTTTGACTTTATTAATAGCCATTCTGACTGGTGTGTGATGGTATTTCATCGTGGTTTTGATTTGCATTTCTCTAATGAATGGTGATATTGAACTTTTTTTCATATGCTTGTTGGCTGCATGTATATCTTCTTTTGAAAGTGTCTGTTCACATCATTTGCCCATTTTTTAAATGGGGTTGTTTGTTTTCCTCTTGTAAATTTGTTTAAATTTCTTATAGATGATGGATAGTAGACCTTTGTCACATGCAGAGTTTGCAGATATTTTCTCCCATTCCGTTGATTGTCTCTTTACTCTGTGGATAGTTTCTTTTGCTGTGCAGAAGCTCTTAAGTTTAATTAGATTCCATTTGTGTATTTTTGTGTTTTTTGCAATTACTTTTGGTGTCTTTGTCATGAAATCTTTGCCCATTCCTATGTCCAGGATAGTACTGCCTAGGTTGTCTTCTAGGGTTTTTATAGTTTTAGGTTTTACATTTAAGTCTTTAATCTATCTTGAGTTGATTTCTGTGTATGGTGTAAGGAAGGGTCCAGTTTAAATCATCTGAACATGGCTAGCCACTTATCCCAGCCCCATTTATTGAATAAGGAGTCTTTTCCTCATTGCTTGTTTTTGTCACCTTTGTTGCATATCAAATGGTCATAGTTGTGCAGCCTTGTTTCTGGGCTATCTATTCTGTTTCATTGGTCTATGTGCCTGTTTTTGTACAAGTACCATGCTGTTTTGGTTACTATAGCCCTGTAGCATAGTTTGAAGTTAGGTAACACAATGCCTCCAGCTTTGTTCTTTTTGCTTAGAACTGCCTTGGCTATTCAAGCTCTTTTTTAGTTCTATGTGAATTTTGAAATAGACTTTTCTAGTTCTGTGAAGAATGCCATTGATAATTAGATAGGAATAGCATTGAATCTGTAAATTGCTTTGGGCAGTACTTAATGATACTGATTCTTCCTATCCATGAGCATGGAATGTTTTTCCATTTGTTTGTGTTTTCTCTGATTTCTTTGAGCAATGTTTTGTCATTTTTGTTGTAGAGATCTTTCACCTTTCTGGTTAACTGTATTCCTAGGTATTTTATTCTTTTTGTGGCAATTGTGAATGGGGTTGCCTTCCTGGTTTGGCTCTCGGCTTGGTTCCTGTTGGTGTATAGGAATGCTAATAATTTTTATACACTGATTTTGTATCCTGAAACTCTGCTGAACTTGTTTATCAGCTGAAGGAGCTTTTGGCCCAAGACTATGGGGATTTCTAGATGTAGAATCATGTTGTCTGCAAACAGAGATAGTTTGACTTTGTCTCCTCCTATTTAGATGACTTTCTTTCTTTCTCTTGTCTTATTGCTCTGGCTAGGACTTCCAATACTGTGTTGAATAGAAGTGGTGAGAGAGGGCATCCTTGTATTGTGATGATTTTCAAGGGGAATATTCCAGCTTTTGCCCATTCAGTGTTATGTTGGCTGTGGGTTTGTCATAGACAGCTGTTATTACTTCAAAATATGTTCCGTCAATACCTAGTTTATTGAGAGTTTTTAACATGAAGCAATATTGAATTTTATCAAAAGTCTTTTCTGCATCTATGGAGGTAATCATGTGATTTTTGTCTTCAGTTCTGTTTATGTGATGAGTCCCATTTATTGATTTGATTATGTTGAACCAACCTTGCATCCTGGGGATAAAGTCTACTTGATCATGATGGGTTAGCTTTTTAATGTGCTTCTGGGTTTGGTTTTCTAGGGTTTTGTTGAGGATTGTTACATCAATGTTCATCAAAGATATTGGTCTAAAGTTTTATTTTTATTTGTTGTGCTAGGTTTTGGTATTGGTATGATGCTAGCCTCGTAGAATGTGGTGGGAGGAGCCCCCTCCTCAATTTTTTGGAATAGTTTTTGTAGGAATGACAGCAGCTCTGCTTTGTACATCTGATAGAATTTGGCTGTGAATCTACCTGATCCTTGGCTTTTTTTCATTGGTAGGCTATTTATTTCTGATTCCCTTTTGGAGCCCATAATTTTTCTCATAACTGTTCAAGGAATCAATTTCTTCCTGGTTCAGTCTCGGAAGGATGTACGTATCCAGGAATTTATCCATCTCCTCTAGGTTTTCTAGTTTGTGCGCATAGAGGTATTCATAGTAGATTATGGTGGTTATTTATATTTCTGTGAGTTCAGCGGTAACACCCTTTCATGATTTCTAATTGTGTTTCTGTAGATCTTCTTTCTTTTCTTCTTTATTAGTCTAACTAGTGACTGACCTTATTTTTTTCAAAAAAGCAATTCCTGCATTCATTGATCTTTTGAATGTTTTTTTGTGTTTTGATTTCCTTCAGTTCAGCTCTGATTTTGGTATTTCTTGTCTTCTTCTAGCTTTGGGGTTGATTTGTCCTTGCTCCTCTAATTCTTTCAGTTGGGATATTAAGCTGTTAATTTGAGATTTTTCTAACGTTTTGATGTGGGCATTTATTGCTATGAATTTCCCTCTTAACACTGCCTTAGCTGTGTCCCAGAGATTTTGGTATGTTGTATCTTTGTTCTCATTAGTTTCAAAGAGCTTATTGATTTCTACCTTAATTTCATTTACCCAAAAGTCATTCAGGAGCATGTTGTTTAATTTCCATGTAATTGCATGGCTTTAAGTGATTTTCTTAATCTTGGTTTCTATTTTTATTGTGCTGTGGTCCAAGAGTATGTTTGGTATGATTTTGGTTCTTTTGCATTTGCTGAGGATTGTTTTATGTCCAATTACGTGGTCAGTCTTAGAGTATGTGCCATGTGACAATCAGAAGAATGTATATTCTGTTGGTTTGGGGTGGAGAGTTCTGTAAAAATCTATCAGATCCATTTGTCCAGTGTATAGTTTAGGTCCTGAATATCTTTGTTAATTTTCTGTGTTGATTATCTGCCTAATACTGTTAGTGGAGTGTTGAAGTCTCCACTATTATTGTGTGGGAGTCTAAGTCTCTTTGTTCGGTCTCTAAGAATTTGCTTTATAAATCTGGATGCTCCTATGTTGTGTGCATATATATTTAGAATAATTAAGTCTTCTTGTTGAATTGAGCCCTTTATTATTATATAATGCCTTCTTAGTCTTTTTTGATCTTTGTTGGGTTAAATTTTATTTGTATGAAATTAAGATTGCAACCCTGGTTTTATCTGTTTTCCATTTGCTTGGTGAATTTTTCTCCATCCCTTTATTTTGAGCCTATGGGTGTCTTTACATGCGAGATGGGTCTCTTGAAGACAGTATACCATTGGGTTTTTGCTTTTTTTATTCAGCTTGCTACTCTGTGCCTTTTAAGTGGGGCATTTAACCCATTTACATTAAAGGTTAGTATTAATATGTGTGGATTGATCCTGTCATTGTGTTGTTAGCTGGTTATTATGCTGGCTTGTTTGTGTGGTTATAGTGTCACTGGTCTATGTATTTAAGAGTGTTTTTGTATTATTTGGTAGCAGTCTTTCCTTTCTATATTTAGTGCTCCTTTCAAGACCTCTTATAAGGCAGGTCTGGTAGTAATGAACTCGCTCAACATTTGCTTATCCCAAAAGGATCTTAGTTCTCCTCTTCTTAGAAGCTTAGTTTGACCTGGATAGGAAATTCTTGGTTGAAGATTTTTTTTCTTTAAGAATGTTTGAATATGGGCTCCAATCTCTTCTGGCTTTTAGGGTTTCAGCTGAGAGGTTCACTGTTAGCCTAATGAGATTTCTTTTGTAGATGACCTGCAAAAGAGATCTAGCTGCCTTTAACATTCTTTCTTTCATTTTGACCTTGGAGAATCTGAAGATTATGTGTCTTGGGGATGATCTTTTTTGTGTAGAATCTTGCAGGGGTTCTCTATATTTTCTGAATTTAACTGTTGGCCTATCCAGCAAAGTTGGGGAAGTTTTCATAGATGATATTCTGAAATATATTTTCTCCAAGTGATTTGCTTTCTCCCTCTCCCTTTCAGAGATGCCAGTGATTCATAGATTTGGCCTCTTTACATAATCCCATACTTCTCAGAGGTTTTGTTCATTCCTTTTCATTGTTTTTTCTTTATTTTTGTCTCACTGTCTTATTTCAGAGAGCCAGTGTTTAAGTTCCAAGATTCTTTCCTCAGCTTGGTGGATTCTGCTGTTAATACTTGTAATTGCATTGTGAAATTCTTGTATTGCGTTTTCCGGCTCTGTTAGAGTTGGTGGGTTCCTTTTTATACTGGCTATTTTGTCCTTCAGATCCTGCATTGTTTTATTGTGATTCTTAGTTTCCTTGTATTGGGTTTTTCCATTCTTCTAAATCTCAATGATCTTTCCTATCCATATTCTGAATTCTATTTTTTGTCATTTCAGCCAGCTCAGCCTGGTTAAGAACTCTTGTTGGAGAACTGGTGCAGTCATTTGAAAGACACATGGCACTCTGTCCATTTGAGTTACTGGAATTCTTGTGTTGGTACTGGAATTCTTGTTCCTTTAACTGCAGTGTAGATTGAGTACGGTCAATTGACTTCTTTTCTAGATGTTTTTACAAGGCCAGGTTTGGTGCATGGTCTTTATTGAAGCTGACTTCTTGTCTTTGGTTTCACAGTGTTAGTGGGTTATTTTTGGTGTTGAAGCTTTGGGTGTGATCCAGTAGTGGTGGTTAGGATATCGGTCAGTTGGTAGACTTGCTCCGTTTGTGTGGCTCCCTTTCTTTCCTCACCGTTGCAGCTGTTGCTTCCCTCTGAATGCTCTGAAGTGGGCTCTTCTCTCCCTTGAGTGCCGGATGTCTGTAATCATGGCTTGACACTCCTAGGCTCTGGTGTGGTTATCTCAGTTTCCGTTCCTTCCCCAAGTTGAGG
>NW_022143123.1:0-6455 GCF_007565055.1 Rhinopithecus roxellana | reverse complement strand
GTATCAAGTATAGATATATATAATAGATATAGGTATGAAATATAGATATAATAGATATAGATATAACATAGAGACATAATAGATAAAATGATATAGGTATAAAATATAGACATAATAGATATAATAGATAAAGTAATAAAATAGAGAGACATAATATATTAATAGATATAGGTATAAAATATGGACAGAATATATATAGGTATAAATATAGACATAATAGATTATAATATGATATAGTGTCAAATATGGACATAATAGTTAAAATATATATAGATATAAACAGTCATAATAGATATAAGTATAATACAGGAATAAAATATATATATAATAGATATAGGTATAAAATATAGATATATATAATAGATATACGTATAAAAATTGATATAATAGATACAGGTATAAATATAGACAGTAGATATATGCAGATATAGGTATAAAATATAGATATATACATAGGTATAAAATACAGTTATAATAGACATAGGTATAAAATACAGATATTATAGATATAATACATATAGGTATACAATATAGACATAATAGATATAATAGATATAGGTATAAACTATAGATATAGTAGATATAATGGATACAGGTATCATATATA
This sequence comes from Rhinopithecus roxellana, assembly GCF_007565055.1. Lineage (NCBI taxonomy): Eukaryota > Metazoa > Chordata > Mammalia > Primates > Cercopithecidae > Rhinopithecus > Rhinopithecus roxellana. The sequence goes on along the minus strand of NW_022143123.1, from coordinate 5,848 downwards.
GATATAATAGATATAGGTATAAAACACAGATATAGTGGATATAATAAATATAGGTATGAAATATAGACATAGTAGATAAAATGGACATAGGTATAAAATATAGACATAATAGATATAGTAGATATAGGTATGAAATATAGATATAATCGATATACTAGATATAGTTATAACATATACACATAATAGATATAATAAATATAGGTATAAATGTATGGACATAATAGATATAATAGATATAGGTATAAAATGTAGGCATAATAGATATAGGTATAAAATATAGACATAATAGGTATTTGTATTCAATATAGACATAATGGATATAACAAATATAGGTATAAAATATAGACATAATAGATATAGGTATAAAATATAGACAGAAAAGATATAATATATATAGGTATAAAATATAGACATAATAGACATAATAGATATAGGTATAAAAAACACACATAATAGATATAATAGATGTAGATATAAAACATAGACATAATAGATATAATAGATATAGTTCTAAATTATAGACATAATAGGTATAATAGATATAGCTATAAAATATAGACATAATTGATATAATAGAGGTATAAAATGTAGACATAATAGATATAATAGATATAGGTATAAAATGTAGGCATAATAGATATAGTAGATATAGGTATAAAATGTAGACATAATAGATACAATAGATACAGGTATAACTTACAGACATAATAGATATAATAGATATAGGTAGAAAATATAGACATAATAGATATAATACATACAGGTATAAAATATACATATAATAGATATAATAGATATACGTATAAAATGCACATATAATAGATATAGGTACAAAATATAGATATATTAGTTATAGACATAGGTATAAAATATAGATATAATATATATAGTTATAAAATTTTAATATTATAGGTATAATAGATATAGGTATAAAATATAGATATAATAGATATAGGTATAAAATATAGTTAAAATAGATAGAGGTATAAATATAGATATATATGATAGATACAGGTATAAAATATAGACATGATAGTTACAACAGGTATAGTTATAAAATATAGACATAAGAATTATAATAGATATAGGAATAAAATATAGACATAATAGATATAATAGACATAGGTAAAAAATATAAACAGAATTGATAAAATAGACATAGGTATAAAATATAGACAAGATAGATATAATAGATACAGGTGTAAAATATAGATATAATAGATATAGGTATAAAATATAGGCATAATAGATATAATAGATATACGTATAAAATACAGATATAATAGATATAGATATAAAATATAGATATTATAGATACAGGAAAAAGATATATATATAATGGATATAATTATAAAATATAAATATAATAGACATAAAAGATATAGGTATAAAATACAGACATAATAGATATAATAGATATACGTATGAAATATGGACAAAATGGATACAGGTATAAAATATAGACAGAATAGATATAACAGATATAGTTATAAAATATAGACATAATAGTTGTAATAGATATAGGTATAAAATAAAGACATAATAGATATAGGCATAAAATATAGACATAATAGATATAATAGATATGGGTATAAAATATAGATATAATAGATATAGGTATAAAATATACACCTAATATGTATGATAGATATAGGAAAAATATAGACATAATAGATATATGTATAAAATATAATCATAATAGATATAATAAATATAGCTATAAAATATAGACATAATAGACATAATAGAGGTATAAAATATAGACATAATAGATATAATAGATATAGGTATAAAATATAGACATAATAGATATAATTGATACAGACATAATAGATATAATAGATAAAGGTATAAAATATAGACATAATAGATATAAGACATAGAGGTATAAAATATCGACACAATAGATATAAGAGATCGAGGTATAAAATATAGACATAGTAGATATAATAGATAGAGGTATAAAATATAGACATAATAGACATAATAGATGCATAAATTATAGACATAATAGATATAATAGAGGTAAAATATAGACATAATAGATATAATACATATAGGTATAAAATATAGACATAATAGCCATAATAGATATAGGTTTAAAATATAGACATAATATATATAATGCATAGAGGTATAAAAAAAGACATAATAGGCATAATAGATAGATGTATAAATTATAGACATAATAGATACTATTGCTAGAGGTAAAATATAGACTTAATATAATAGATATAGCTATAAAATATAGACATAAAAGATATAATAGATATAGGTTTAAAACATAGACATAATAGATATAGGTATAAAACAGACATAATAGATATAGGTATAAAACATAGACATAATAGATATACATGTAGGTAAAAAATAGACATAATAGATATAATACATACAGGTATAAAATATAGACATAATAGATATAGGTACAAAATATAAATATAAGAGATAAAACAGATAGAAGTATAAAAGGTAGACATAATGGATATCATAGATATAGGTATAAAATACAGACATAATAGATATAATAGATATACATATAAAATGTAAACATAATAGATGTAATAGATATAGGTATAAAATAGGGACATAATAGATATAGGTATAAAATAGGGACATAATAGATATAGGTATAAAACATAGACCTAATAGATAAAATAGATATAGGTATGAAATACAGACATAATAGATATTATAGATATAGGTATAAAATATAGACATAATAGATATAATAGACATAGGTATAAAATATAGACATAATAGATACAATAGATATCGGTATAAAATAGAGACATAAAAGATATAACAGATAGGCGTATGAAATATAGACACAATAGATATAGGTATAAAATATAGACATAATAGATATAGGTATAAAATATAGACATAATAGATATAATAAATATAGGTATAAAATATTGATTTAATAGAGACAGGTATAAAATATAGACATAATAGATATGATATATATAGGTATAAAATATAGACATAATAGATATAATAGATATAGGTATAAAATATAGATATAATGGATATAGGTATAAAATAAACATATAATAGATATAATAGATACAGGAATAAAGTATAGATATAATAGGTATAATTATAAAAAATAAATATAATAGATATAATAGATATAGTTTAAAATAGAGATACAAGAGCATATAGGTTATAAAATATAATTATAATAGATATAGATGTAAAACATAGATATAATAGATATAAGAGATAAAGGTATAAAATATTGACCGTAATAGATATAATAGGTATAGGTATAATATATAGACATAAACGATATAATAGAGGTATACAATATAGACATATAGATATAATTTGATAGAGTTATAAAATATACACATAATAGATATAATAAACGTATAAAATATGGACATAATAGATATAATAGATATAGGTATAAAATATAAATATAATAGATATAATAGATAGAGGTATACAATATAGACATAACAGATATAATAGACATAGGTATAAAATGTAGACAGAATAAACATAATAGATATCGGTATAAAATATAGGCATAATTGATATAATAGGTATACGTATAAAATATACACATAATAGATATAATAGATAAAGGTATAAGATATAGACATAATAGATATAATAGATATATGTATAAAATATGAACATAATAGATATAATAGATATAGGTATAAAATATAGACATAATAGATATAATAGATATAGGTATCAAATATAGACATAATATATATCGGTGTAAAATATAGACAGAAAAGATGTAACAGATATACTTCTAAAATATAGACATAATCGTTAAAATAGATATAGGTATAAAATATAGACATAAGAGATATAGTTATTAAATATAGACATAATATATATAATCGATAAAGGTATAAAACATACACATAATAGATATAATAGATATAGACATAATAGATACAATAGATATTGGAATCAAATATAGACATAATGGATATAACAGCTATAGTTAAAATATAGATATAATAGATATAATAGATATAGGTATAAAATATAGATATAATGGATATACATATAGGTATAAAATATAGATATAAAGATATAATAGTTATAGGTATAAAATATAGATATAATAGATATAGGTATAAAATATGGATATAATTGATATAATAAATATAGGTATAAAAAATAGACATAATAGATATAAGTATAAAATATAGACATAATAGACATAATAGATATAGATATAAAATATACACATAATAGTATAATAGATATAGGTATAAAATATATACATAATAGATATAGGTATAAATATAGACAGAAGAGATATAACAGATATAGTTATACAATATAGAGATAATAGTAATAGATATAGGTATAAAATCTAGACATAATATGTATAGGTATAAAATACAGACATAATAGATATAATAGATATAGGTGTAAAATATAGACATAATAGATATAATAGATATAGGTATAAAATATAGACATAGTAGAGATAGGTACAAAATATAGATATAATAGATACAGGTATAAATTATACACATAATAGACATAATAGAAATAGGTATAAAATATAGACATAATAGATACAATACATGGATGTATAAAATGTAGACATAATAGATATAATAAGTATAGGTATAAAATATAGACATAATGGATATAATTGACATAGTTATAAAATGTAGACATAATAGACATAATAGGCATACGTATAAAATAGAGATATAATAGATATAGATATAAAATATAGATATAATAGTTATAATAGATACAGGTATAAAATATAGATATAATAGATATAATTATAAAATATAAATATAATAGGTAAACTAGATATAGGTATAAAATATACATGTAATAGATATAGGTATAAAATATAGACATAATAGATATAATACATATATGTTAAAATTATAGACATAATAGATATAATAGATTAGGCATGAAATTAGAGACATAATAGATATAGGTATAAAATATAGACAGATAGATAATAAGAGACATAGTTTAAAATATAGACAGAATAGTTTTAATAGACATAAGTATAAAATATAGACATAATAGATATAATAGATATAGGTATAAAACATTGAAATAATAGATATAATAGATATAGGTATAAAATATAGACATGATAGATACAATAGATATAGACATAATAGATATAATAGATATTGGGATGAAATATAGACATAATAGATATAACAGATATAGTAAAAATATAGACATAATAGATATAATACATATAGGTATAAAATATAGACATAATAGATATAATAGATATAGGTATTAAATATTGACATAATATATATAATAGAGGTATAAAATATAGAAATGATAGATACAGGTATAAAATATAGTTATAATGGATATAATAGATATAGGTATAAAAAACAGACATAATACATATACTATTTATAAGTATAAAATATAGACATTATAGGAATAATAGATATAGGTATAAAATATAGAAATAATACATATAATAGATACAGGTATAAAATATAGATATAATAAATAAACGTATGAAATATAAACATAAAAGATAGAATAGATATAGGTATAAAAAATAGAGATTATATATAATACATATACGAATAAAATATAGACATAGTAGATATAAAGATATAGATATAACATATAGACATAATAGATATAGTATAAAATTAAACATAATAGATATATAGATATAGGTACAAAATATAGACATAATAGATATATAGATATAGGTATAAAATATAGACATAATAGATATAATAGATACAGGTAAAAATATAGATATAATAGATATAAGTATAAAATATACATATATAGAAATACGTATAAAAATAGATATAATAGATGTAGGTATGAAATATAGACATAATAGATA